>NC_137106.1:4718736-4796236 GCF_949357685.1 Gobio gobio
TTCACAGTAAAAGCTAGATTGCAAGTTCTTCCTACCAGACTCAACCTTTCCATCTGGTTTCCTACAACCCAGGTCCCTCACTGTCTACATCACACCACAGAACAGACCACTGAGACACTGCCACACACACACACACACACACACACACACACACACACCACAGAACAGATCACTGAGACACTGCCACACATTCTGAACGGCTGCCATGCTTACAAGGGAATGTACATCGCACGCCACGACAGAATAGTGGACCTTATAGTGAGAGACGTATCAACACATCTCTCACCTTCAGTAAAAACATATAAACACTCTAGTGTAAAAGCATCCATGTTCCAGCATGGCAATGGTAACTCTGATGCTTTCTCACATCTGTCTGCTAACACACCAGATGTGACTTTGGTTAATGAGGAGCTCAGTGAGGTGTTCATTCTGGAGGTGGCATGACCTTTGACTCTAGCATGGAGGAAGCCTTTATGACCAAGGTCATTAAATACCAGCCGCTCTTAAAAACCATCTCAGAGATCGGTTATCGGGGCAGGTTCATATTCAGCAGCTTAGGACACACACATAGGCTGGTGGTAAGAGGGCTTCAACAACTTGGGATGCCCAAAAAGAGGGCCAAACGGCTGGCGAAGAACTGTGCCCTGTCTGCTATCATAGGCAGTCGCCATATATGGAGGAGACGCTGCTACTGATACCCATAACCCCTGAGAGATGTGAAGATCTGTGTGTGCCAATGGGCCATGATTTTGTACATGTAATTTAACTGCACCTATAATGTTTATGTCCCTGTAAATCATTTCTTGTAAGTGGACTCAAATAAATTGTTAAAATGTGTGTGTGTGCGAGCGCGATTAATCGATTTGACAGCACTAACATATACTTTATATTTTGTGACAAAACAATCAAGCAGATTTCGACAGATCTTACTCGGCTTGGTTTCCTCTTTCAGCTTGTTCAGTCGTTCTGCGATGACCTGGTCCTCTTTACTGAGTCCTCGGGTTGAAATTCGACTCACTGTGCTGTTCTTTCCACCTCCGGGTCGGGACGGCTGATTCTGCTGAGCTTGTTTGGCTTCCAGAGCAGCGACCCGCCTGTAAGACGCCACAGATCTGTGTTATTCCAGTGGCACACAGGGGCATTTCACATCTGATATTAGATACGGATTCATACTTTTTGTAGTTTTCAGGTGGGGACCATCGGCCAGCATCATTCTGGTTGCCTGAACTGCACATAAAAGACCTGTCAGTTGTGCAGTAATGAATATACTATAACAGAGTAAGCCGTGTTTGGCTTGCTGACCTTGTTAGGTTTCCATAACACTGTTTGCAGACTTTCTGCTGGCTGTTTCCATATTTTGGCACTATAGCATTGAATGTCAGACACCCAGAGCAGAAAGAATGGCCACAGCTTTTACAACCCAACTGAAAAACACACAAAACCAAGTCAAACACTGTCAATTAAAGGTATTTAAATGAAAGAATCGGTGTTTACAGGCGCTAACCTCTTTTCTGAAGAGAGTGAACTTTGATGCACAGCAGAAACAGCGATTATCCATATTGTGATTCTTCGGGGAATCGCAAACACATGCTGCAGTGAGACTTTAAACGCTCAAGTTTATAATAATTCAATGAATTGTACTGTAATGCTGCGATTTCAGCTGCATTCTCTCCATTGCGTTTCTCTTGAATCACAGAACGTAAATACAGGAAACGCTGCGAGAGCTGGGGTGTGTTGGGAAATGTAGTTTTTCTCGCTTGCGGCGATTAGAATTGTTGTGGTTTGTAAACAAATCAATACATTCAGAATAATTTAGATGCCTTTTTTTAAAAACTAAAAAAACTAAAAGTACCTCAAAATGAATTATGAATAGAACAATCAAAACTCTAAATTTGAAATGTACTCATTTCCCAGCATGCAGCATGATAGCCGTTGTAGCTTACTTAGGGCTCTCATGCCGTCACAACATTTATACGTGCACAAGAAAACGGGTGATGATATTAAAAACACAAATTTATATTTATAAAATAAAATAAAAAGTCGGTTATTATTTCAGTGAACCTCGCGTGGTCACGTGAGCGGTTCGCCCAATCAGCATCTCTTTGGCGCGCTTCCGGTTTTTGTTCAAACGTCTTTTTCTCCGTCAACACGAACAACAGACAACACAAGAGCGAGCGATTTATGGAATTAGGATAATATTTGTATATTTCTACTGTACAAACACGGTTGTTTTGACGAAGAGAAGGATATTAAGGAGATTTCGGTTGGGAAAATGTAAGTTATAATTCGTTTTCTCTACTTAACTTTGCAGATACATTGTGTACAGTATCACGTGATCAAATGCTGTATTTTGCACCATTTCAGAGCTTTAATGTGTGGACACAATGGTATAACTTAGTTTTTAGGGCATGTATTTACATTTGAAGTACCTTTTAAATGCCTTAGTATATGGTAACCATTCAGTATCATCTGTTAGTCCACCTCTAGATCAGATTACCAGCCACTTTTAATTTATTTTACATCATTTAAGAGCTTTAATATGTGGTCTCAATGGTAATACCTTGGTTTTTAGGACATGTATTTATATTTGAAGTACCTTTTAAATGCCTTAGTATATGGTAACCATTCAGTATCATCTGTTTTTCCACTTCTGGATCAGATCACCAGCCATGGCAGAGTGTGATGCCGAGTGGGAATTATGTAAAGAAAACATCCAGCCTTTGAAACAAGGCCGTGCCATTTCGGCCCTTCACCAGGCCCTGTGTCAGCAGCAGGAGGGAAACCACACGGCCCTCAATCAGAAGAAACAGTGAGTGGGGTTTTTAATAAAACATAATGCATGTTGCGGTACAATTCAATAACATTAACCTTATTCTTCTTCAGAGCGTTTGAGTCTGAGCTGCGGCTGTATGAAGGAGACGACCCTCTCGACGTTTGGGTCAGGTATGGATTAATATGACAGCAGATGCATGATACTTTTCATATGCAAATCGCACAAATTCACGTTTATTTTTTCTGCAGGTACATAAAATGGGCAAAGCAGACATTCCCACAGGGTGGAAAGGAGAGTAACTTATCCGTGCTTCTTGAAAGAGCGGTCACGCGCTTCACAGTTGACAAGAAGTATCACAATGACCTTCGCTACGTTGAACTCTGGATCGAATTTGTGAGTGACAGACCTCACATTTAGGCAGGGAGCGGAAACTTTCCATGGGAACTTAATCTGGGGAATTTTGTAAACATAACAGGAATTTATGCTGCAAGATTGTTTTTTCAACTACATTAAATTTAAAGGGATAGTTCACCCAAAAATGAAAATTAGCCCATGATTTACTCACCCTCAAGACATCCTAGTAAATTAAAAGAAAATAAATACTCTTATAATGCAGGGTTCAAGTCCTTTTTTCCTGTATGGATCTTTATCTAATATAATAAAAATTATGTTTCCTCCAAGCAGATATAAACATTTGGCCAATACATGAACAGTCCTTTTGTGCATATATCCTTCGATTATTCCAATCTAATATGACTTCTGACCTGTAATGTTGCCAGAATCATAATCAGACAGTTTACATACATAAAATGTTGAAAATATGATTTTAAGTGTCCTCATTATTAGATCAAAAGTATGATTTTAAAAGTCATAATAGTGAGATAAAGTCATAAATACAACATGCTAGTCATAACTATAAGACAAAATGTTGAAAATATGATTTTAAATGTCCTCATTATTAGATCAAAAGTCAAAAATATGATTTTAAAAGTCATAATAGTGAGATAAAAAGTCATAAATATGACATACTAGTCATAATTATAAGTGAAAAGGTTGAAAATATGATTTTAAATGTCCTCATTATTAGATAAAGTCACAAATAGGGCATGCTAAGTCATAATTATAAGATAAAATGTTGAAAATGTGATTTAAAATGTCCTCATTATTAGATAAAAAGTCAAAAATATGATTTTAAAAGTCGTAGTAGTGAGATAAAAAGTTGAAAATACGACATGCTAGTCATAATTATAAGACAAAATGTTGAAAATATGATTTTAAATGTCCTCATTATTAGATAAAGTCACAAATAGGGCATGCTAAGTCATAATTATAAGATAAAATGTTGAAAATGTGATGTTAAATGTCCTCATTATTAGATAAAAAGTCAAAAATATGATTTTAAAAGTCATAGTAGTGAGATAAAAAGTTGAAAATACGACATGCTAGTCATAATTATAAGACAAAATGTTGAAAATATGATTTTAAATGTCCTCAGGCGGTCGGCTGCAACTTTACTTTATAAAGTTTTAAATATGGATATTTTTCCTACACAAACGCATTGATTCGCTTCAGAAGGCCTTTATTAACACCCCAGAGCCGCGTGGAGCAGTTATATGACGGACAGATGCATTTTTTATGGACTTCAAAAACAGAGCAACTATTACTGTTGAAAATATGATATAATTACGCTTGGATTAGCCTGGACTTTTGTAATATGTGCGATGTGGGATATCTAGGATGACTTGAGGGTGAGTAAATCATGGGCTAATTTTCGTTTTTGGGTGAACTATCCCTTTAAGCAATTTTCCCATATATTCCCGTTAATTCCCATGGAAAGATTTCAAGCCTTAAAGTTTTTTTTAACTGGTCTGTTTACATTTGCTTGCAGGCAGAGGGCTGTTCGGACCCGATGGACGTCTTCCGCTATATGCAAGCTCAGGGAATCGGAGTCATGCAAGCGGCTCTTTACATCGCCTGGTCCGAAGAGCACGAGAAGAGGGGGAATTTAAAGATGGCCGACAGCGTTTTTCAGGACGGTGTCAAGTGTGGAGCAGAACCTGGTGATAAACTACATGCGTTTCACAGGTCTGGAAACTTCCACTGAGTTTATTCATCTCTATCCATCCTAAAATTAATGCAAGATTAATCCTATAAAGCCTAATGCATCACATTTGAAGCATGGAGGTCTAAGATCCGATGTCTGATTGATAGTTCAGACTTTTTTAAGCAAGTAAAAGACCGTAATTGTAAAAACATCTACCTTTAGGTCGAGGTTTAACCTTTATATTGCCGCGATATGTTTATGTTTAATGCTATCGTTATCGGCCCAATAAGAAAATTTGTCCGATATCTTAAAGGATTAGTTCACTTTTAAATAAACTTTTGCTGATAGTTTACTCACCCCCATGTCATCCAAGATGTCCATGTCTTTCTTTCTGCAGTCGAAAAGAAATTAAGGTTTTTGATGAAAACATTCCAGGGTTTTTCTCCTTATAATGGACTTCAATGGGCTCCAAACGGTTCAAGGTCCAAATGACAGTTTCAGTGAAGCTTTAAACGACACCAGACGATGAATAAGGGTCTTATCTAGCCAAACGATCGGCCATTTAAAAAATAAATAAAAACGTTTTATAAGCACAAATGCTTGCCTTGCTCTGTTCTGTGATGCGCGTTCGTGACTTCACGGAATACGCAATTACGGACGGTAGGGATGCGCGGTATACCGGTACTGGAAAAATAACGGTATATTTTTATTTCAAACGGTACGATATCATAATTTTGCTCATTTCGGTATATGCTGCTGTTCCGAAGTTCACCGCTAGGTGGCAGCGCGCTACCCAAACTGACGCAAAACCGGCAAATGTGGCAACAGAACAAGATGAATACAGCAGTTGAATCTCACTCAACACGCACAAAACTCATTAATAAAGAGAGTAGACGTGAAATTTGGAATTACTTTGCTTATAAAACTGCTGAAGAACCATCAAACCTTGCCAAGCATCGCTCACTTCATTCCTGACTTGTACTAGACATTAAGAGATCGACAGGTGAGTGCATCATTCTAACGATCTAATTTAGACATTTTTCTTTTAACACTGATTAACACACATACACAAGATCGTATCATTTAAATATAAAGAAATCTCCAGCGTTCGTTTCAACCAGTGACGTTTAGACCTCATAATATTTGCACGCATACTATTACACTATTTACATCCGCGAAAGACATACCCAACTGTGTTTATGTAACTACTCACTAAAGATTGACATTTTTGACATCATTTTGTGTGTATTTGACTGAGGAAAAACAACTTAATTTGGAATGCGCGAGCTCTTTAGGCTTGTGTGTGTGTGTGTGTTTGTTGTTGGCATGAGCGCAAAGAAAACTCTCTCAAAGAGCTCTCATCCCATATGTATTACGAAATGCTATAAAATCGCTTGCATGTTCAAATTGGCGAGGTTTAAGAAGACGTGGGCAGTAATTTCCGTCAGTTGTCCCGCAACGGAAGCGAAAGTGTTGAATCTGAGCGCGCAGATTGCTTTTATAGTGCAGGTGCGATGTCTTTTGAAGCCAGAAGCAATGGAGACGCGCAGTAATGCTGAAATTACTTACTAAAAAGTTTCCAAATGACTGATTGATGTGATAATCTTTGTTGATTAATTTAATAATAAATATTTGCGGTAATTTCCCGCTTCATAAACCCAAAACTTGCGAGAGTGAGTAAAATTATGCGCAATACCCACATCAAAATTCAGACCCTGTATGGTATCGATTTAATATCGGTTCTTCGGTATTAGATTGTGGTACCGTACCGAAGACAAAATTGTGGTATCGAACCATCCCTAACGGACGGCGTCTCCTGATAATTTTGGGCAAACTAAACAACTCTAAAACGCTTTTGCTCAGTAATGGTGGAAATCCATTTTGCACGAGACGGAAACAGGGTCGAGACTCCATGACTGATTCTATTGGCGGGATTGAAATGGTCCAGTCGTGGCAACATTGAGATTCTTCTTCTGTTGGCAATGGTTTGGCATTTAGCATAACAGCGTCATTTATTATAACGGCAGTTTGGGCAAGTGTGCAGATACACTCGCGACGTGTGATTGACAGATCCGAACATTATAAAGAGAGTGTTCTTTGATCGCTAATCTTGCGTCTAATCAAAATGTAGCTACTAAGAGAAACGATGTGAAGTGGATCGTTTAGTGATTAACTGATGCGTAAACAGTATTAAACGATTTAGAAAGAAAGTCTGCGTGAACTTGAATAATTAGCTACACATCAGAAATCACAGATCAGGCATTAATGAACACTGTTACTCACTGTTTCCATATCGTAAAAGTCTGTTTGTAAAGCCTGTGCTGACCAGTGTTGATTTTGACAGCCAATTTTGAATAAGTTTTAGTCGTAGTCTTTTGATTAAAATGCCATTTAGTTTTAGTCATATTTTAGTCACGTGAATTGTTTTTAGTTTTAGTCGACTAAATATCATAAGATTTTAGTCGACTTAATCTACAGTAGATTTAGTCTCCTAAAATCTAATGAGTTTAGTTCAATTGTAATACATTAAGCATTTAAGCATTACATAACCGACTGTCACTTGAACTGACATTTTGACATCATTTTGTTTCTGACATTAAAAATACACGAAAGTTTTTTTTAAAACATCTATATAGTTTTTATAACTTTGTATTTCTGTTTTAGTTAGTAGGCCATATCAGGTTAAGCTAAAGCTTCAAATTAGTTTGTTAATAAATTTTTTTAATTTCAGTTTACATTTATTTAACTTCAAGTAATGAAGTTTTTTTTTAAATGGTTTTAGTGAACTATTATAACCCTGATACTTTATTGAATATGTGTCAAATACTGCTCTTTCCTCCTGACTATGAATTAAATGGGAATTAAATTAAATATAGTTTGTGTAAGCAGAAACGAATATATAATGCGTGACTTTTTATTATAAACAAGCTCGAAAAACACCTTGACTCTTATTTTGAAATTTCTGCGCCTGTGTTGCAGTTGCAGGAGCTCATTCAAGTAAAGGAGATAAAATATGCATTGTTACAACCGTCTAAAACATATTACTATATAAACATTGTCATTATTCATCAGCATTAGTTCATAACAATATCCTGGCATAAATGTGTGTTATTGATTGATTGAGCCGCTCTGGAGCTGGATTGGGAGTGTGTGAGCCGTATTTTCCAGCGGTTAGATCAGTTCAGGTCAAATGTGCTCATCTTTTACACAGGACATCAGTTCTGACTGGATCTCTGCCCTAATCGTCCCTCCCTAACATTTTCGTCTCGTTTTTATTTGTTGACGAAAATGACAGTAAGTTTTCCTCATAGTTTTTGTCATCCAACACTAGTTTTTATTTAGTTATCGTCTCGTTTTCGTCAGTGAAAAAAGGTTGTTGACGAAAATTGACACAAATTATTAGTCAACGAAATTAACACGTGCTGACATTGCAACTGAATTAAATGTAAAAAAAAAAAAAAACTGAGTCCATTTTCTCCAAATTCTCTGGGCGGGCAAAGCAGAGGAAGGGGAGGTAGCCGTTCACCATATGACAACATACAGGGAAGATTCCAGATTGCCTCGTCTGAGCTTTCATTTTCTCAAAGGCAGAGCAGGGCTTGGTTTACACCTATTGAAATTTACAGCCACCTGGGGACCATATACAGGCTAGAGGAACTCATAATAATGTTAAAAAACCTCATAAAGTGAAAATTTCATGTCATGGGACCTTTAAAGGTTGAATCAACATTACATTTATCATTTATTTTATGTCTTGCTTTACAGGGTTGAATCAGTGCATGTTATTCGAAACATTAAGGCACTTTCCATCATCTAATAAATTCCTCACTGATGTAATAGTGTAATAAATAAAGGGTTGCGAGTGTTTTCAGGGTTTTGACCGTCACGCCTTGTGTTTGTCTCCAGAGCTTTGCAGGCGCGAGTGTGCAGACAGATGATGTCTTCCATGACAGATCAACACAGAGATGATGAAGACGACGAGGATGATGAAGGACCCGCAGAGCCTCATCGATCGTCACTGGCCGAGCTCAAAGCCAAAGGGAAGAAAAAGGCCGTCGTTCCCATCAACAGAGTAAAAGCATCGGCCGGATGTGAGAGACTTTATTTAAACGTGAATGTGTGCTGTGTAGGCATGTGCCGGTATCAAATTTTCATGTTGCGATTAATTGCTGAAGCTTTTATCACGGTATACGGTATTATCACGATATTGAAATAAGTTGCAAAAAAAGTGTTGTCATACTATAACAGGTTAAATCACTTTCTTATAACAAAAGAACCAAACATTTAAATACAATAAAGCAATACACAAAAATGTATAAAGTAAACAAATATTTAAAACAGATTAAAGTGCAAAAGAATTATAAAGAACAATAGGTATGCTGAAATGTACATTTAACTAAGATTAATACATGCTTTAGAAGTATTTTTCATTGTCAGTTTGTTAATGAATTAACTAATGTTAAATACTGGAGCCTTGTAAAGTGTGTGATTGAACAACAGTCAGAACATATTCAAACAATATCTAGGGCATGTAATTTAGTCCAGATTAAAATATAAAATGCAAGTTTGAAAATGTTTACAAACTATTTACATCAGTGCGAGTTCCTCTTGGTCTATTTACATCATTGCGCGTTCCTCTTGGTCTATTTACATCATTGCGTGTTCCTCTTGGTCTATTTACATCATTGTGCGTTCCTCTTGGTCTATTTACATCATTGCGCGTTCCTCTTGGTCTATTTACATCATTGTGCGTTCCTCTTGGTCTATTTACATCATTGCGCGTTCCTCTTGGTCTATTTACATCATTGCGCGTTCCTCTTGGTCTATTTACATCATTGCGTGTTCCTCTTGGTCTATTTACATCATTGCGCGTTCCTCTTGGTCTATTTACATCATTGCGCGTTCCTCTTGGTCTATTTACATCATTGCGCGTTCCTCTTGGTCTATTTACATCATTGCGCGTTCCTCTTGGTCTATTTACATCATTGCGCGTTCCTCTTGGTCTATTTACATCATTGCGCGTTCCTCTTGGTCTATTTACATCATTGCGCGTTCCTCTTGGTCTATTTACATCATTGCGCGTTCCTCTTGGTCTATTTACATCATTGCGTGTTCCTCTTGGTCTATTTACATCATTGCGCGTTCCTCTTGGTCTATTTACATCATTGCGCGTTCCTCTTGGTCTATTTACATCATTGCGTGTTCCTCTTGGTCTATTTACATCATTGCGCGTTCCTCTTGGTCTATTTACATCATTGCGTGTTCCTCTTGGTCTGTTTACATCAGTGCGAGTTCCTCTTTGATGTGTTGTTCATTTTAAACGGTTGATGGGTAAAGTATTCTTAAAATTCCTTCAAAAAATCGGAATAATTCGTAATAAATAATTATTCACGGTATTTTGAAGTGCCCACGATAACAATATTGAGCATGTTCATTATTGCGGTATATCGTATTACCGTTTACCGGCACATGTCTAAACACACTCTTTGCTTTGACACACAGACGCCCGTGGGCTCCAGTTTAAACAGCCGTTGGGCCCCAAACAGAACAGTCGCATTTTGGTGTTTGATGAGAATAAAGCTCCTGAAACTGAGCCGCAAGAACCCAAATTTGAGATCTGGACTGCGCCACCTACTGCCAGAGCCAAAGAAAACGAACAGAAACCGGAGAAATGGTCCAATGTGAAGGTGTGTGTCAGTGTTGGGCTGTATTACCCGTTTAACCGGTTACCTGACTGGTTCTGTGTCAGTTTTGTGTCTGGAGGCGGTTGAAGGAGAATGGAGGCTGTGATCTGATACACATTTGTTTCTTATTCCAGTTTCCCCTGAAGTCCAGATCGGGCCTCAGCGTCGCGGTTCCGCCTCCTAAACCCAGTTTCCAACCGTTTGTGGAAGAGGACGACCAGCCTCCCGCTGTGTGAGTGTCATCAGAGGATTTGATGGTTGTCTGTCAGCATATACAAAGGTTTTTAATAGTGTAAAACATCTATACAATAAGTAAATAAATAGGGATGCACCGATATAAAAATTGTCAGATACCGATAATTCTTAATATTTTGAAAACAAATTTGAAATATCTTTATATTTTTGTGGGAAAAATATAGTTGATTGCCGAGTGCAACCATTCTACATCATCGACCTAGAACGCAAACAAAATGGCGCCGCCTATTGTCCAAATATATAATTAATTTTTTTAAGTACCGTGGATTTTTCATGGGTTTTCTACTACATATCTCAGTAAGAGACATCATTTATGTTACATTAAGCCATACATGTCTTAACACCAGGGGATCCCTTTAAGATGTTTTTAAGCGTTTTAGAACGTCCCGTTGTTTTTAGTGATTGAAACACTGCAGCAGGTGCTATATGACTTTAAAGGGTTACTAAACTCCAGCTCAGAGCTTAACTACACCCACTGGCAATTTTTTAAAAATGCTGGAAAAGTGGGCCGAGCCCAGCGGAGACAGGGGACGAACCGAGGCCTACACCCGGAAAGTGTACCTTCCATAGGGGCGGCCATTGCTAACCAAGCCATCACCTGCTGTTAGCATCCCATAGACTCCCATTCATTTTGGCCTCACTTTGACAGTGAATATCTTTACATCTGAGGCGTTTAAATACTCCATTTGACCATTGTTTATTTCTAAAGAAACATGATAATGTATAAAAGGCTCCATTACCTTGGATCTTACACTATCGCCCCGTAGAAACCGCTTTTGTAGAAAATAGGCTAATGATTGCATCATAACCAGAGATGTATAGTAACGAAGTAGAACTACTTCACTACTGTACTTAAGTACTAAAAGGCAGTATCTGTACTTTACTAGAGTATTGTTTTTTTCTCCTACTTCCACTTTTACTTCAGTACATATTTTCGATGAGTTTAATACTTTTACTCCGATATTTTTTTTATGTGCTGCATCGTTACTCGTTACAATTATAAAAATGTTATGAATCATTCCATTCCAAACCCACATTACCGCGCATGAGAGAGAGAGACAGAGCGCGAGAGTGCGAGAGAGAGACAGAGCGCGAGAGAAAGTTGGAGAGAGAGCGCGAGAAAGAGCCCCGCGAGCGCGCATTCACTGTCTTTAAAACAACATGAGCGTCTTGCACTCAAATTGCTCTCTATTTGTTTACATAGTTAATGTGCACTGTGAAGTAACATATACAAACAATGAACAGCTGTATTTTTATTAACTAAGATTAACAAAGATTAATACATACAGTAACAAATGTATTGATCATGGTTAGTTCATGTTAGTTATTAAGTCTACATTAACTAATGTAATGTTAACAAATCAAACCATATTGTAAAGTGTTACAAACAAACAATTTACTCAGAACACCTCTTGAAATGAGAATATAAGTGTGCTTACCCCATTTTTTTTTAGTAAGAGTGGTTATAGTAAGATTTAATCTTAATGAACTACAGTATTTTCAGGTTATTTATATGACAATATGTAGAAAAATTACCTACCAACATTGTGATTGTCCTTTAGCTTAATCATTTGAAATAATAAAAACAATATGATGTTCAAACTTTTGACTACTTTCTTTAATAACTACATAACACAATACTTGTACTTTTACTTTCAGTACTTGAGTAGTACATTTTAAAATAAACTACTTGCAATACTTAAGTACAAAAAATGTTGAATACTTTAGTACTTCTACTTAAGTGTGGTGCTTAAAGAGCACTTCAACTTCTACTCAAGTCACTTTTTTGATAAGGAACTTGTACTTTTACTCAAGTATGTGTCTCTAGTACTTTATACATCTCTGATCATAACCACGCGACAACCGGTGCATAGTAGAGAAATTACTGTATAGACAAGAGGAAAAGCTTGTAGGCAATCTTTTACTGTCTATGAGACAATCGGGGGGACGTGGAGGCATAAAATCAGATAAAGTCAAGGGAGAGGCATGGGGAGAAGCCCATAGAAAGCCAAAAGTAACAGGACAAAATATTTCAACAACGTGATTCAGATTTCACTTTGCACAACTACTAGACGACTTGCCACTGTCAGATCTACGTCGTCAAGCTCAGTCTGAGGCTGCGCAGTACATCAGCCATCAGGAAGTGATGCTTCTATCTGACTTCACTTTTTCTCCGTGAAGTCTATGGGGTCGCTGTGTCCATTTCTTTTACTGTCTATGCCTGAGACCTGCAGTGACGGATTGATTGACAGCTGTCTGACTCGCGAGTTGCAAAGATGGAGAATGACTGGAGTGACGCCAGTAGCTTTGCAACAGAGCGGTCATTCTCCTACCTTCACCTGAAGTGGAGGAGGGTGGATTGTCTGTAGACACAGACCCAGAGCCTTATCAATGCGAGTCGCTGGCTCAAACTGCGTTAACTCCCGATGCCGAGCGCAAGAGAACTGACCTAATCTATGAACAGTCAAATCCTTTCACTGAATGCCACTAAAAATAGATCAGATACATACGATGTATTTTCATTCAAATGAACTGAATCAATAAGCAGCGCAGGGCCAATAAGTTCAAAACATAATAGCCCATTATAAACAGATTTCCTCAAATAAGTTGTACTATATACGCCAGCACGTTACAGTATTGTTGTTCGTTACCGCGGCAACCGCTTGCGTGTCAGGGTTTGAAAGTGCGTCTCATGTATGAAACTTGTCTGTACACATGACCAGAGGTGGAAAGAGTAACAAAATATTCTACTCAAGTAAAAGTACTATTACTTCAATGAAATTTTACTTAAGTAGAAGTAAAAGTACTTGTCTAAAAATGTACTCAAGTAAAAGTAAAAAGTAGTTCATTTAAAATGTACTCAGAGTAAAAGTTACTGAGTTACTTTTTTTAACAGCAGGGTGGTTAAAAAACCCCGTGTAGGGTTGTAATAGAATGAGATTTTCACGATATGAAAACATCAGTTTCACAGCATCACGGTATTAATTATTTAATAAATAAACTGTATTATTAAATTATGGTTATTATTATCACCAGTTAAAATGGCATTAAATTAATGAAAACTGATTTTTTTTTTTTTTGGTTGAAATGCTTTATTATAACAAACTTGAAACAATTAAAAAAAAAAATTGTTTATTAAAATTTCAATAAAACATGTCTAATAAACGAAATAAATTATGAATTAGATTAACAACTTTAAGAATAATAGAGTCCTAGGAAATTTTTCTTTTTATGATTTAATACAAATACATTACCGAAAACGGTGATCAAATACTTATCCTTTAATTTTTTTGCGCAAAGCAGTGCTGTTTTACTAAATTAAAACATGGATTTAAAAATATATTCTTAAATAATGTTTAAATTATTTAATATTATTATTGTTGTTATTATTATTATTATTTTGACAAGTATTCTATAGGCCTACAATAGTAATATATTTCTGTCACAATTTCATCTAGTTAAACCGTTTATTTTGACGGGTGTTAGTGAGGACCTATTTCAGGGAAGATCTGTTTCAGAGTGTATTTGATAATGGCTTTTAATCAAATAAAATGATGAAAATGTTCATTAGGGGGTCTCAGATCAGCTCTGGAAATGTTCATACTGTATGTTCATGACCAAATATGTTTTTTGAGACGTTAAACACCACGAGCGCGAGGCTACTTAAGTATGTAGGCTAGTAGACGAAACGGCGCTGCTCATTCACACAGAGACAGAAAAAGCTAATAATATTTTCATATAGCAGGGTTTTGAGCTTTAATATTCACAGACCATGTCACGATTTGATTTATTGTACAGTTCTACAGTCGATGTATTCATTCATTCATCAGTTTGCGTGTTTTACGTGACATCTGCGTTATACTGTAGGTAATTCCGGGATTCCCTCTGCATCACAGAAAACATTCGGCTTTAAGTTATAAACGTACCTTTATCTGCCAAGAGGGGTGGTGTTCCCGAACATGTTCTATGTGTTTCCTCCTGCATCAACATTTTGTTGCTAATTTGATATCCTCCAGGACAACACCCGGCAATTTTTTGTCTATATCCAAAGTTTTTCCATACTATCCAGGGGTTCACGACGGCGTTTCGCTTTCAGCTGGGTCTGACGTCTGTCCTTCTCCTTCTTTTTGTGATTTTTGCGTTCGTTCTCCCGCCTTCAATTCAATCCAGTCGTTTCCGGATCGCGTTTTCCCCCCTTTGTATTATTTATTTTTACTCAGTAACGGATGTAGTTTAAAATGTAGCGAAGTACAATACTTCAAATAAAACATACTTAAGTAAAAGTAAAATTACATATTTTTAAATCTACTTAAAAAAGTAGAAGTACGCAGAAAAACTACTCAATTACAGTAACGCGAGTAAATGTAATTCGTTACTTTCCACCTCTGCACATGACGGGCGGCAATAATATCGCAAGAAAAGCCTGACGTGTACTGACAACTGCATTATTTAACCCTATTTTCTTCATTACAATGTTAAAGCAAGTGTCAAGTAAGTTTCATTCATAATGTTTCGACTTCATGTAACATGACAGTTCATACTGGAGTGAAGCCGTTCTCATCATGTGATTGGGGGAAACATTTCTGAGCTCGTGCCAGGGGCGCGGATAGTGAGACGTTGATGACCTACAACGTCCAATAGGAAAATTCAACTGCAATAGCCACTGTTCAACCTTAAGAGGGCAGCACTCAGACGGTTTTACACCATATATTATAGAATTAAAACACTTTATACTAGCCTGACGTCGTCATACTCAATTCTAGTCAGAATATGAGTCTGATTCTGCTCCATTGGGCTGTGATTATGGGGTGTTTCAACCCAACCAGCGAAGACCTCGATTGGATAGACCTACAACCAATCAGAGCAACGGAGCGACGCATAACGTTAGTTGTCAAATGTCAACAGAACTCAACGGCACTGTGTTGCCAAGTCCACAGGTTGAAGCGACCCCAATTATGTGATATACAGACCCAGGAATGCGAATTTTAGCTGCCAGCCCTGCCAAAATAACACATTTTACCCCCCAAATGCCTTTTTTTTTCCGGAAAAAACAACGCTGTCGGTTTATTCTCTAACTGAATGAAATGATTGTATTACAATGAAGATCAAAACGACGGTGTACGGCCTTGTAGGGCAGCGAAGCAAGTGCATTCTGGGAGTTGTTGTCTTTCATCCACATGAGACAAATACATTTTCTGTCTTTTCTCAGTCTAGAAGGCACCAAATTCAAAAATAATTTCACATTTCTACTACATAAATGACCTAGTTTAAATACAAAGCTTAATCACTGAAGTTACCCTTTAACTAAAAAAAGTTGGTTTATGGTTTAGTCACCCTTTAAATGATCACTAAGTGTAGGTCTTGTTCTTCTGACACTGATGTGTTTGCATGTTTATACTCACCTCATTTCCCCTCCTCCAGAACTCCGTGTAAAATCAACCCTGCGGTGAACCCGGTGCTGTCAGCGAGGAAGCCCTGCCGACTGGAGCAGACGCCGCTGAAGATGCTGCAGGAGCGCCAGCAGCTCATGCAGCTCCAGACGCAGGAGGAGGGAAAGAGCCGAGAGCAGAGCATGTACTGCAGAGAGCTGCTCGACAGCGGAGCCACTGAGTTCTGCTTCGAGGAGCTGCGGGCCGAGCGATACCGACAGAAGCACGCTCTCAAAACACACACGGGTCCCACTGCAAACTGAAGCCAGACGGCTGCTTTAGATGACACCTAACATGTGCTTGTGTAGAACTGTTCCTGTGTTTTTGTACATAATTTTTTTTTTTGTATATACATACTTTTTTGTAACGCAACTGTTTTTTTATATTGCAAGAGTAGCATTTATTATATTGGCATTGCTTGTAGATGTGGTAATTAATGCTTCAATAAATGCAACTGATTCCATAAATGCTCTTGTACTTTGACTTCAGGAACTGCCTTTGCACTTATTCTGCAGTGTTGGAAGTGGAAAAAAAACACTACATCACAGAAAGTGCTGGGAATATTTAAATTCTCATCTTGTTTTATTGAAGACCTTAATGGCTCAAATTTACAAAACATTGAGTCAAACAAGTTATGTAGCTTTACAAAAGGAATATGCTACAACTCCTGAAAAAATGAATAAATAACTTCCTGTTTTACAGAGGTAGCTATGCAAAACAGACATTTGAGTGCTTCCAATGCACAAAGTGCAATCTCTTGGGTTAGTTCACCCAAAAATGTAAATTCTGTCATTAATGACTTACCCTCATGTCGTTCGACACCCGTAAGACCTCCGTTCATCTTCGGAACACAAATTAAGATATTTTAGTGTAAATCCGATGGCTCAGAAAGGCCTCCATTGGCACAATGCACTTTACACTCTCAAGACCCTTAAAAGGCACTAAAGACGTCATTACAAAGTCCATCTCACTACAGTGGTTCTACAATAACTTTATAAAGCGACGAGAATTGGGTTTTTTTGCGCAAAAAAACCTAAATAACGACTTCTGTAGTGATGACCGATTTCAAAACACAGCATCATGAAGCTTCGAAGCGTTATGAATCAGTGAGTCGAATCATTATTCGGATCGCGTGTCAAACTGCTGAAATACGCGACTTTGGCGATCCAAACCACTGAATCGACTCACTGATTCATAACGCTCCAAACCGCTGAATCGAATCGATTATTGTACATATTTTTTTTGGTATATACATACTTTTTTGTAACGCAACAGTGTTTTTTTATATCGCAAGAGTAGCATTTATAATATTGGCATTGCTTGTAGATGTGGTAATTAATGCTTCAATAAATGCAACTGATTCCATAAATGCTCTTGTACTTTGACTTCAGGAACTGCATTTGCACTTATTCTGCAGTGTTGGAAGAAGATGAAGGGCTTTTATTTGCGTTCAATGTTATTTGTAGCGCATTGATTCAGTATTGATTATTGTGGATATGTATCACATGGCAAGTTTCCTTGAGGAAAAAAACTCAACTAATGCTGTAAACTGTTATATGGTGGTCAGTTGGTACATTACTATAATATTGAAGGTTACAATTAACTGATTTAAATACAAACATAAATTACACTCAAGGATGTTTTTTTTTGTCTGTCAGTCATAAAAACTTTTCAAACATACATTAATATTAAAGAACATTAAAAATTATAATGAATAGCCTTTCAAAACGCTCATCTCTAGAATTCATTTTTCTAGCTGAGTTTAAGGACAATGAATGGTCTTTCTGAGGTAAATGTGACTGACCGACGTCTTTCCACGGTTGAAACACTGATTGAGCGATTACATGAGACAATATACTGATTTCAGTACGTTGTACTAATCTTTTAACACACTTTCAGATGTTCATTCATGTTTATTTTGCACTGTAACTGGTATTAAAGTGGAGGTTATGATCCGTTCGCGTGAGCTGCGCGTGGCCGCTTCTCTTGAGGCGATCTGTCACGCCACATTAAACAGCGCCAAAATGGTTTATTTTTTTAAATTTCGTAATAAAATGTACATCATTTGATATCTGAGACTTCGTTTCATATCAAAAGTAACAAAGCACAAAGAGTATAGGGATTTATTCGACGTGAGGGGCTGTACAATGTCCCGTTCATTCATCAACTGAAAACAGGATGACTAATCGATTCTTGAAATTTAAGAATCGATATCGGTTCATAAAAATGAGAATCGATTAAAATCGAGAAATCTGTTGTTGTTTTTTTACCCAGCCCTAGTAATTTATATCCAGACAATGAAAAGAGAAACAGGTCAGGAACACAAATGTGGAATATAATAGTGAATCTCTATTAATGCTGCAGGGCGAGTTACACTGCAGTTTTATCATCTGACCTGCTTTAAACCTCTAAATGTGTAATTCACTGATACATCAGCAGGTGGCGCTGAAGGGCGACGTGGGTCAACCATAGACTGTAAAAAAAATACACAGAAGTCGAGCCTCTAAAAGCTGATGGTGGTGTTCAAGTGTCTATCTAGTGAGAAACTTCTTGATTTGATGATAACAAACTTCCAGAAGAGTCAGAAATGATATGTTTGAAGCGATATTTTCTCTACATTTCTCTATTTTACTAAACTTATAGAAACGTGTAGTGCTGGATTTATTCTTAACGCAGTGAACATGTGCAAATGCAGCTCTCTGTAATGGAGGATTATTAAGTGATTTTTTCATTAAAAAAAATTATATTTCACATGCAAGCTAATGGTGTAGTTGCAGACTTTTGTGGTAAATAGGTATAAAATTACTTAAAATCTCCCAACACAACATTAATGTACAGACGAGGAGTCAACAACAAAAAAAAAATATTATTTGTATTATTGATAATGTATATATATTTTTACAACTACGCTGTCAATTTTGGGGTCATACATACCCCAAAGCCAACATTTGTAAACAGGAAATGAGGACCATTTGAGGCAGGGGCGCAACTACCCAGTGCCAGAGGGGTATGCAGCAACAATTTTGGCAATCACGCGTCGAGGACGTGCGCTTTGATATAAAAACCCGCATCGGAAATGTGCGATTTCCTTGACCCCAAAGCGCACCTTATAAGAAGGCGAGTGGGCGTATGTTTTGCTGTTAGATCACACGCTATCAGACGCCCGCCCAAGCGTATATGAACACTTTGGGCCCTATTTTAACGATCTGAAACGCAAGTGTCAAAGCGCGAAGCGCAAGTAACTTTGTGGGCGGGTCTCGGCGCTGTTGCTATTTTCCCGGCGGGATAAATGGCTCTTGCGCCCGGCGCAAATCTAAAATGGGTTGGTCTGAAGTAGCTTCATTATTCATAGGTGTGGTTTGGGCGTAACGTGAATTAACCAATCGGAGCGTCATCCAACATTCCCTGTAAAAGCAGGTGCGCAAGTTCCATTATGGATTGCTATTATTATGGCGTATTTACCAGGCGCACGCCAGGAGCGGTTCACAGCCGAGGAGACTGATGTGCTTGTAAGAGCAGTGAAAGACAGAGAAGTGAAGTTGTAATGTTGTACATTATGGTAAAGGTGATTTCACAGTCTTTTTTTTTTTCAGTCTTTCAGTTTTTTCAGTTTTTCAGTCGATTTTTTTTCCTGGTTCTTGACGGACAAACCAATTTGTCAGATGTCCTTATATACATATATGTCTTGCCACTATTGGGCAAACAGGTCTTATCCTTAATTATTACAATTAGCCTGAATCATTTGTAAGCTAGATTTATGCCTATTTTTTCACATCTTCGTGGCACACCACAATGATTTCCGTCATCTCATGTGTTAATATTTTTTTAGTGTAACAATTTATGATTTGCAAAAATAACTGTTGCATCTGTGTAGATTACATGAGCAAAGTGTATGCGCGTTGTGCACGCTATACATTATGGTCAAGCATGCGCCCTTAAAATAGCATAATGAACAACGCGCAACGCGCCACTGACTTTAGACTAGGTTTTTTCTGGTCAGTGGCGCAATTGTTTAATGGAACAGCAAAATGGCACCAGGGATTGTTTGCGCCGGAACACGCCTCCTTTTTTGCGCTGAACCGCCCAGGGAGCGCAAGTTCATTCACTAGTTTAGCGACGTGCTTCTGTGGAGGGAAAAGCGCGCTTTGCGCGGGTGCAAAATAGGAATGACACATGCGTCGGTGTACAAAGTCAATTGCGCTGGGTGCAAGATAGGGCCCTTTGGCTTGCCGCCGGCGCGCCCACTCACGATATTCCATTATTATCCAAAATTCTATTATGGAATCTTATGAGGGGGCCTACTCTAGCCTGTTAGTCCTCTATAATGTTATATAATATTGAGGAAATACAGAAATTATTTAGAAACGCACAACAGCAGCTACATATAGAAAAGACCACTTTTTTTTTCTTCATACCATCGTTTTGGCGCCCCCAAGGTGCTGCGCCCCTATGCGCCGCATATAGCGCATACCCACTTTTTTAGCATGATTTAACATGAATTAGCATTTTACTAACACGATTGTCCTTTTGCTAACTTCAATTAACATGTTTGCTAGCATGAATTAGCATGTTGTTAGCATGATTGGCATGTTGATAGCATGAATTACCATATTGCTAGCATAATACATTGCTAGCATGGTTTAACACATTGTTAACATGGATTAACATGTTACTAACATGATTGACATGTTGCTAGCATTATTTAACATGCTACTAGCATGATTGGCATGTTGTTAGCATGGTTTAACATATTTTGCTTATATCAATTAGCATGTTGCAAACATGAATTAACATGTTAGCATTAATTAGCATTTTGTTAGCATGATTTAACATGTTGCAAACATGTTTAAACGTTACTGGCATTATTTAACATGTTAACATGAATTAACATGTTAATATGAATTAATATGTTATTAACATGATTAGCATGATGTTGGCATTAACTAACATGTTGTTAGCATTAATTAGCATGTTGTTAGCATGAATTACCATGTTGCTAGCACGATTTGACATAAGTTTGCTAGCATGATTTGGCATTAGTTGCTAGCATGATTTGGCATTAGTTGCTAGCATTATTTTGCATTAGTTGCTACCATGATATGGCATTGTTGCAACTTGCAAGGATGTTTTAAAATGTTACTGTTTAACATTATTTAACATGTTACTAACATGAATTAGCATGTTGCTAACAGGAATTAGCATGTTGCTAACAGGAATTAGCATGTTGATAACATGATTAGCATGTTTCTTAACAAGATGGCGGTTAACAAGATGGCAGTTAACAAGATGGCGCCGCCGTGCTCGGTCGCCGTTCAGGTCGCTCCGCTAAGACTTTGCTTTTATTTATTATTCTACTCTCTTTTACTCTCTATTTTTTCCAACGGATCATCTGCTTTGATCTGTTACGACAGCAAAACACTTCTGGAAATTGGTTACCGCTACACTGACCTGTTTCAGGACACTTTCTCCAATCTTCCATCTGATATTCGCCGGGACGCCGAGTTGAACAATGGCCACTCGAGTCGACGGCGAAGATTCAAAAAACACCGCGGGAAACGCGCTGGGATCCGCAACAGACTGAGAAAAAGAGCATTCAGTCCTCCTCTCCCGAGCATTTTGCTCGCAAATGTCCAATCCTTGGAGAATAAGATGGACGATCTTAGAGCCAGGATAAGTTTTCAACGGGACATGAGAGACTGCAACATCTATTGTCTGTCCGAAACATGGCTCACGCCAGCGGTCCCGGATACAGCCGTGACGCCGTCCGAGAACTTCTCTGTTTTTCGGATGGACAGAACAGCCGAGACCGGGAAATCTAAAGGCGGTGGAGTGTGTTTCATGATAAACAAGAAATGGTGCGATCCTAGGAACATCTCCATTCTTTCGCGATCCTGCTCGCCTCACTTGGAACATTTAACTATCATGTGCCGGCCTTTCTACCTGCCGAGGGAGTTTTCCTCGGTCATCGCCACTGCCGTTTATATTCCACCACAGGCAGACACGGGGCTGGCTTTATCTGCCCTCCATGATGTGACCAGCGGCTTCATAAACAAACACCCCGACGCTGCTTTCATCGTCGCGGGTGATTTTAACAAAGCTAACCTAAAGAAAGTATTGCCAAACTTTCACCAGCATGTCTCCTGTCCCACACGAGGAGCAAACACACTGGATCATTGCTACTCTCCGTTTAAGAACGCCTACAAAGCTCGTTCACAGCCAGCTTTTGGCAAATCGGACCATGCCGCCATTTTCCTCACACCGGAATATAAACAAAGGCTCGTTCAAGAGCCCCCGGTGAGGAGGGAAGTCAAACGCTGGTCATCCCATTCAGAGATCACGCTACAGGCAGCTCTTGATGACGTCGACTGGGACATGTTCCGCGCGAGTTCTGAAGACGTCAGCGAGTTCACAGAAGTGGCGCTCTGCTTTATCAACACACTGACAGAGCAAGCCACACAAACAATAACTATAACGTCCTTCCCTAATCAGAAACCGTGGGTGGACAGTTCAATCCGCACTGCAGTTAACACGCGCACTATCGCGTACAATGCCGGTCTCCAAACGGGGGATATGAGGGAGTACAAAGCTTCATGTTACGCCCTCCGGCGCGCCGTTAAAGCCGCAAAACTCCGCTATAAAGACAGAGTGGAATCTCATTTCCAACTCAACGACTCCCGGCGGATGTGGCAGGGACTGAGAACCATCTGTGCTTTTGGAACTAAATCCTCTGCAGAGGTGAGAGCTGATCCGTTGCTGGTGAACGAGTTAAACTCTTTCTACGCTCGCTTTGATGGTAATCGCGGCAGCGCGACTCCGGCGAGTGACGCGTCAGAGAGAGTCCCTCAGAGCAGCAACGGTCACGTGATCTCTGTCTCGGAGGACGAGGTTCGGAGGGCACTCAAACGTGTGGATGTCAGGAAAGCTGCTGGGCCGGATGGTATTTCAGGTTGTGTTCTGCGGTCCTGTGCTGATCAGCTCGCAGGGCTCTTTACATCCATATTTAACGAGTCCCTTGCTACATCTGTTGTCCCCACCTCTTTCAAACGATCCTCCATCATCCCTGTACCTAAGATCAGTAAACCCTCTTGCCTAAATGACTATCGTCCAGTGGCTCTCACATCTTTAGTCATGAAGGTCTTTGAGAGACTCATTAAAAACAACATTTGCTCCTCCATTCCTGACACTTTGGACCCTCTTCAGTTTGCCTATCGTCCCAATAGATCGACTGAAGATGCCATCTCTCACGTCCTTCACTCCTGCCTCACTCACATCGACAGCAAAAGTGGGAACTATGTCAGGCTGCTATTTATTGACTATAGCTCAGCCTTTAACACCATAGTTCCCATTAAGCTAACACACAAACTCCTGGATCTAGGCCTGAATTCTTCTCTCTGCCTCTGGATTGAAGATTTCCTCACTGGCAGACCCCAGGCGGTGAGAGTAGGCCAGTTCACCTCCACCTCCATCACCCTGAGTGTTGGAGCTCCACAGGGCTGTGTGCTGAGTCCCCTGCTCTACTCTCTCTACACCCATGACTGTTTGTCCACACACAGCTCCACCTCTATCATCAAGTTTGCTGATGATACTGTTGTCCTGGGTCTCATCTCCAACAACAATGAGACGGCATACTTGGACGAAGTGGAGCAACTGACATCATGGTGCCAGGACAACTGTCTCTCTCTGAATGTTAACAAGACCAAAGAACTGATTGTGGACTTCAGGAAGAGACAGCATCGGTCATACTCCCCTCTCATGATCAGCGGGACACCGGTAGAGAGAGTGAGCAGCTTCAAATACCTGGGTGTGAACATCTCCGAGGATCTGACCTGGACTACACACATCCAGACACAGGTGAAAAAAGCCAGGCAAAGACTGTACCACCTGCGCCAGCTGAGGAAATTCAGGGTTTCACCAGCCATCCTGAAAACTTTCTATCGAGGGGCGATAGAAAGTGTCCTGACTCAGTGCATCACAGCGTGGTACGGGAACAGCACCAGTCACGATTGCAAAGCCCTGCAAAGAGTGGTGCGCTTATCCGAGCGCATCTCAGGCTCAGCTCTCCCGTCTCTGCAGGACATCTACACCAAACGCTGCAGAGGTAGAGCTACCAAAATCATCAGAGACATTAATCACCCTGCAAACTCTCACTTCACCCTGCTGCCATCTGGTAAGCGCTTCCGTAGCCTGATGGCAAAGACTGAAAGACTCAGGAGGAGTTTCTTCCCCCAGGCCATCAGACTCCTGAACTCAGTCACGTGACTTCACTTCACCCCCGCACACACATAAACATCCAGTTTAAACATTAACATCCACATACTGCCATTGCACTGCACTTTACTTTCCTATTGTTACTGCGTAACAACCTGTAATAAACCTTGCACATTATACTTCTTTATATATACATATATATATATTTATGTTAACCACTTATTTCTAAGTCTACAGTTTATCTCACTTATCATATCCACTTATTTTTTTATATTTTTATATTTTAATTTTTATATTTTTATTTTTATCTTATTTCCTATTTTTATCTTTTACTTGATTTATTTATAATTCTACTTATGTTAATACTTTTTATTCTAATTTTATTCTATTTCTATTTTAATTTCTTGTAACTGTTATTTGCACTGTCCATGGAGCGGACCTGTTTACATTTCACTGCCAGTTGTATATTGTGTATATAACTGTGTATGTGACAAATAAAACTCTTGAATCTTGAATCTTGAATCTTGAATCTAACATGAATTTCCATGTTGCTAACATGATTTAGCACATTGCTAGCATAAATTGGCATTTTGCTAGCATGATTAACACATTGCTAACATGATTTAGCATGTAGATAACATGATTAACATGTTGCTAACATGAATTTGCATGTAGCTGCCATGATTAGCACATTGTGAACATGATTTAGCATGTTGTCCTATCATGATTTAGCATGTTGTCCTAGCATGATTTAGCATGTTGTCCTAGCATGATTTAGCATGTTGTCCTAGTTTAAATACTCTCTAAGTCTTATTGTACAAAAGTCTTGACCCCCTCAATGAAACTCTATGGCACTTTTCGTAGTTTTGATCGTCCGTCTAACGAAAAATAAAAAAGCTCTAGGAGATAAATGTTCAAATTTAGCCTCAGAAGAAGAAGAAGCTTAAATAGTAGATCAGTATGTTGGCTTTGCCTATCATTGCATTCGGACCGCATGCAATGATTGGACGAACAGTTTATGGTCCGATGCCTTCTACAGACGAGATACACACACGTATAAGACCATTTCACTGAGTGATGTGAAGAGACTTTGAACCAGCATAACAAAAACTTTATCTGGAACTAATCGCCTGCCCTGCCTTTAATATGCTAAAGACACAAGACAAAAGCTCATTGGGCGCCATTGTTTAGGAATGGACTTAAATTGCCCCGCGTAACAAAAGCTTTGAAAGGACAATAGCAGGAGAGCAAATCACACTAGAGATGATTAACTGACAGGGAGTCCTGCATCTGATCTTCTGTGTTCCTCTGGCTGTCATAGATGAGCACAGAATTAAGGCTAGCAGAGCTGAGGATGGGTGGCATCTGCTTAATACTGATTGAGAGGTAAATGCCTCAAATTCAGCCGTCTGTGTTTTAGATGAACGGCTTAAAGCGATTGATTATATTGGCGGTGAAATAGGCTTCATGAGCTGATGGCGTCATGATTGACCTGCTAAACCACGTCATGAATGTTCGAGTTTTTGAATGAAAAATCATTTCGGTATTTTTGTGGGGCTCCAACTGTCCAGAAGTCTAGAAAACTTGGTTTTCACTGTTGAGGCTTGTTCACAACGGGACGATTATCGTGCGCTTATTGCCGACGTTTAACGTCTCGTGACTAAACAAAGGGCACCAATGTGAATGTGCACACCGACACGCAAAACGTAAAAGCGTCATTAAAAATAAAATAAAAAACGCCTCGCGTTAGTTTTTTTGGTTTACATGCCGCGTCACAGTGTTAACATTAAATAGCATGTTACAAGCATGATTGGCATGTTGCTAGCACGAATTAGCATGTTATTAACATGTTGTTGGCATTAATTAACATGTTAGCATTAATTAGCATGTCGCAAGCATTAATTAGCATGTCACAAGCATTAATTAACACATTGCTATCATGATTTAACACATTGCTAGAGCATGAATTAGCATGTTGTTCACACCGGGACGATTATCATGCGTGTTTAACGCCTCGTGACTAAACAAAGAGCGCCAATGTGAGTGTGCACACTGACGCGCAAAACGTCAGGGCGTAAAAGCGTCATTACATTTTTTTTTAAAAACGCCTCAGGTTTGTTTTTTTGGTTTGATACGCCAAGTCACATTTTTAACATTAATTAGCATGTTACAAGCATGATTGGCATGTTGCTAGCATGAATTAGCATGTTATTAACATGTTGTTGGCATTAATTAACATGTTAGCATTAATTAGCATGTTGGTTGACATTAATTAACATGTTGCTAGCATTAATTAGCACATTGCTATCATGATTTAACAAATTGCTAGCATGAATTAGCATGTTGTTCACACCGGGACGATCATCATGCGCATTTAACGCCTCGTGACTAAACAAAGGGCGCCAATGTGAATGTCCTCAACGACGCGCAAAACGGCACACGTAAAAGCATCATTAAAATAAAATTAAAAACGCCTCGGGTTTGTTTTTTTGGTTTGACGCGCCGTGTCACATTGTTAACATTAATTGCCATTTTGCTAGCATGATTTAACATGTTAACAAGAATTAAAATGTTGCTAGCACGAATTAGCATGTTATTAACATGATTAGCATGTTGTTGGCATTAATTAAAATGTTAGCATTAATTAGCATGTTGTTGGCATTAATTAACATGTTGCTAGCATTAATTAGCACATTGCTACCATGATTTAACACATTGCTAGCATGAATTAACATGTTTACAACGGGACGATTATTGTGTGCGTTTATCGCAGACGTTTAACGCCTCATGACCTTAACCTTTTTGGTAAATAATACCAATTTTTATTTATTATTATTACGTAAAAGCGTCATTTATCGAATAAAAAAAACACCTTGTTTGTTTTTTGGTTTGACGCGCCGCGTCAAATTGTTAACATTAATTAGCATGTTACTAGCATGATTGGCATGTTGCTAGCACGAATTAGCATGTTATTAACATGATTAACATTAATTAATATGTTGTTGGCATTAATTAACATGTTGCCAGCATTAATTAGCACATTGCTACCATGAATTAGCATGTTGTTCACACCGGGACGATTATTGTGCGCGTTTATCGCAGACGTTTAACGGCTCTCGACTAAACAAAGGGCGCCAATGTGAGTGTGCTCAACGACGCGGAAAACGCCAGGCGTAAAAGTGGCTTTTTTTTTTAAACGCCTCGGGTTTGTTTTTTGGTTTGCCGCGCCGCGTCACATTGTTAAAGGGTAACTTCAGTGGTTTAGCATTAGGCTTTGTATCAGTAGAAACCCGGTAGTATATTCAAATTATGGTACTTTCCCCCCTCATATCCCCCTGAGACGAGAGAATTATGCATTTTATTTCTGGAAAAATTCCTCCGATGATGCAAATATCGTCATTTCGCGTCATCGGAGGATTTTTTGGCCAGAGGCAAAGACTACAGCCACTAGATGGAGCTGTTCCGCATGTTATCAACCCGTCCATAGGGGAGAGATCTCACTCACAGAATGTAAAAGACACAGACGGCCGCACGGAGATTCATAATAACGGAGCAATGCAGAGCAAAGTGAGTGTTTCAACTTTTCAATGAATTCCTGTGATAGTTTAGCTTCCATATGTGATCTGAAAACATGCCAGACTGGTGCTTAACGTTACCTCAGCTCTGCTCAGCTCTTCGAGAGGAATGAAATCTGACTCCTGCTGCGTCTGAGACGTGACTTTCGTTCGGCTCACTCACACTTTATTGAAAACACGCGTTCAGTTTTTAATTGTAGTGTTTATTCTCTAAATGAACGAAATGATTGTATTACTATGAAGATCAAAACGACGGTGTATGGCCTCATAGGGCAGCGAAGCAAGTGCATTCTGGGAGTTGGTGTCTTTCATCCACATGAGACAAAAATAAATTTTCTGTCCAAATTCAAAAAATAATTTCACATTTCTACTGCATAAATGACCCAGTTTTAATATAAAGCGTAATGCTAAATCACTGAAGTTACCCTTTAACATTAATTGGCATTTTGCTAGCATGATTTAACATGTTAACAAGAATTAACATGTTGCTAGCACAAATTAGCATGTTATTAACATCATTAGCATGTTGTTGGCATTAATTATCATGTAAGCATTAATTTGCATGTTGCTAGCATTAATTAGCACATTGCTACTATGATTTAACACATTGCTAACATAAATGAATTAACTTGTTGTTCACACCGGGACAATTATCATGCAGGTTTTATGCCTCGTGACTAATGCTGCCTTCACGTGCTATCGGAAATTTCCTAATTCCCACTTTAGAAGTCGTGATTACGAGCTTGTTGCATTCAAGTGCTTTGTTGTCGGAGTGAACAGGAATCATAGTTCAATAAAACTACACCTGCCACAGCAGTCTAGTTCTCCCCGCCACCATGTTTAAGGCTTATGACACGCCCATCTCGGGAATTGGGGTATCAAAATTATTTCCGAACTTCCCAGTGGTAAACACGACATCAGAGGGCGTTCATGTGCAATTTTTACCTAGGAAACTCGTATTTACGATAATTCCGATAGCACGTGAAGGCAGCATAAACAAAGGGCGCCAATGTGAGTGTGCACACCGCAAAACGGCAGATGTAAAAGCGTCATTTAAAAAAAAAAACACACCTCAGGTTTTTTTTTTTGGTTTGACGTGCAGCGTCACATTGTTAACATTAATTGGCATTGTGCTAGCATGATTTAACATGTTCACATGAATTAACATGTTGCTAGCACGAATTAGCATGTTATTAACATGATTAGCATGTTGTTGGCATTAATTAAAATGTTAGCATTAATTAGCATGTTGTTGCCATTAATTAGCATGTTGCTAGCATTAATTAGCACATTGCTACCATGATTTAACACATTGCTAGCATGAATTAGCATGTTGTTCACACCGGGATGATTATTGTGCGCGTTTATTTATGTTTAACGCCTCTCGACTAAACAAAGGGTGCCAATGTGAATGTGCTCAATGACGCGCAAAACGGCACGCGTAAAAGCATCATTCAAATAAAATAAAAAACGCCTCCGGTTTGTTTTTTGGTTTGATGCGCCGCGTCACATTGTTAACATTAATTAGCATGTTACTAGCATGAGTGGCATGTTGCTAGCACGAATTAGCATGTTATTAACATGATTAGCATGTTGTTGCCATTAATTAGCATGTTGCTAACATTAATTAGCACATTGCTACCATGATTTAACACATTTCTAACATGAATTAACATGTTCACAACGGGACGATTATTGTGCGCGTTTATCGATGATGTTTAACGCCTTGTGACCTTCGAGCGCCGCGTCACATTGTTAACATTAACTAATATTTTGTGTGCGAATAGTTTGCGTCAAAACTATTCACATCAGCCGTGACACGAATTTGCGACGTCTGTGACGTTTCAGAGCCCCAACATCCCAAAACATCCGCGGCGACAGCTGAGAAAACACGGACACTTCATCATTCAGTGAAGACAAGCTTTCGTTTTATTTAAAAGACCGAAAAGAAGGTTTTGGGTGCACCCAGTCTTAAAGAACAGAGAGTCTGAAGGGGAGGATGCTAATCTTGTACAGGAGCTAAAACTTTATCATGGTCGGTTCCGCTCTTACTTTCAAATGTCCGTGGGACAATTACAGGAGCTCCTCCAGAGACCGTAGCACCGCATCTGACGAGACAAACACTTCAGGAACCAATCGATCCGGAGCAGTTTTCACATTCACTTTCTATAGTCATGGACACAATAAGATTAGAAAAAAATCAACGAGTTTTAACTCAAAAGGTTTTGATATCGTTGTCTGTCGCCTACAGTGGGCAAACGCAGCTGCATCTGTACAGCTGTAAACACAACTACAGTTGTAATCTCGTGAGAAATGCCATACCTGGCAAAGTTTAATGTTGATTGAATAGCTAATGACATCAACTGGACATTTGGTCACCTTTGTTTCCTTGTATGTGATTGGTTTAAGCCTTTTCTGTCGCTGCGAGTGTTAAAAAAAAAAATCGACATCGGAATGAAAAAAATCAACGTTGTTTTTTTGCCGCAGCACATTCGCGTTCGGTGTGGAAGCTCTCATTACACAAACAGCTGATCAAAAAATAAAACCATTGCGCGAATTATTCGCACGTCAAAATCGTGTCCCGTGTGAAAGGACCTTTAGTCAGCGATTTCAGGCATTTTTTGGCGATTACGCAAAACCAGTCGGCGAGTAAAAATCGGGGCTAAAAGAAAACTGTATCATCAATCAATGACGCGTTCGGTGACTGTGAGCTGTATTACACACGGGATTGAAATGGTGGCTACGAAGAAATCTCAAGCGCTCATTTTGGTCATCGTTTGTCTTGAAAAACGAAGATAATTTGACGCTGTTCGTAGAAGTCACACTGCAGGATTGTGCGGCAAATCTTCTGACACTGCCAGAATTTCGTCTGAGGTAAAATTTGATCGCAGCGGTCATTAATCGGCTACTTCAGATTTTAGCCTAGGATCAGAGGAATCTCAAATTTGCAGGATTTGTCTCAGACTAGGGATCGACCGAAATTGATTTTTTAGTGCCGATGCCGATTTTTTTTTCATCAGCCTTAGCCGATGACCGATACGGGCTGCCGATTTTCTTGAGCCGATATTTGGAGCCAATACTGCTTTTGCTCCCTCAATTTACAACATAAAAATGACACAATGATCGTGATGATAATTTAAAATTTAAATTTTAAAAAAGGAACATTAAAGGAGCTGTATGTAGGACTGTGGCCAAAACTGGTACTGCAATAACTTTCAAATTACTGTAGAGCGGTGTATCCCCTCTCCCCCTCCCCTGACTCGAGGTTGCCAGATATGCTGCAGGATCCAGCAGGAACGTAGGCTGCTACACAGAGCTTTCAATGGCAAGTGACGAGTCGTACACAGTAATTTTTTTTCTTTCTGTTAATTATGTTTATGCTTCAAGAGCGATGTTTTGTGAAGTAATTATGAATCGCAAAAATGTACTAATGGCGATTAGCCAAATATAATCGTAAATATGAACGCTCGTATGTGACAGTACATTCCCACATGAAAAAATACTATAGTAAAATTACAGCAAAGCTAAATAACATTAGCAATGGTCATACAGGTCAACTTGCAGCATGTTTTGTCCACTAAATATGCGAAGAACGAATGAGGAATCATTTTTACTGAGGTAACGTTAGACTGTCTCAAATACGTTTACACAGTGCTAATAGGCGTGCTAATGTTGTTTTCCTCAGCGTCCCAGCATAGTGACAGAGAAACGGGCTCTGATAATGCATTACTAATGTTAGCAATGACGACTCGCCGTTTTTATTTACCAAACAATTCCTTAACGTTACCTTTTCAATTCAATGACCCACCTCCTCCATCTGCGCTAACCTAACGTTACTTTGCACGAACATGCATATCTTTGTTCGACTGTCATGAATATTTGAAATGTCCATTTACATTAAGTACAAGTTAGCCAAACATATGAACCTTACCTGTCCAGGAGAAAATTAGCAACGTTGGCATCAGTCTTCAAATTATTCTCCGTTTTCAGCCGTCTCCATCTTTCAAAGGCATCTCAAATCCTTGTTTTATTTCGGACACTGTCACGACGTTTTTCTTATTCATAACGAGGTCGTTTAGGTTTCGTAAAGTTAGACATTGTTTATCCAAAAAGTTTATAGCTGCAGCTGTGTTAACTAGAGCAGAGCGGGCAACCCGAATGCAGAAACACTACTGACTTCGTGATTGGTCGACAGGTGGAGGGTGGAGCTTCAGGCCAAAACACAACATGTCAACATCAACATCAGTTGAGGGCTGCAACTTCACTTTTAAAATGACAATATCTTGGCCGGACAACTGTTGTCAGTGATATAAATATTTGAAATTAACATGATTTCTTAATGTCTAGTGACATATCAGGGCCATTTTATGATTAATTGAAATACATTTCTTACATACAGTTCCTTTAATTGAACTAAAAAAAACTATTTTCAACAAATAGTAAAAACAGGTGAGGTAGAACAAGAAAAAAAAGAGTTCAGTGGTGAAAATAAATTCTGAAAATAAATATTTAAGCATAAATAAAATAATTACACTATTTGCACGCAGTATCAACAAGCAAGCATCATAATAAAGTGCACACTGACTGTACTATACTTCATTTTAAAACTATCTACAACCTAGTCATTAAATGCTTACACTCTAAAAAATGCTGGGTTAAAAATAACCCAAGTTGGGTTGAAGATGGACTAACCCAGCAATTGGGTTGTTTTGACCCAGCGGTTGGGTTAAATGTTTGCTTAACACAACCCAATCACTGGGTTAGTCCATTTTCAACCCAACTTGGGTTATTTTTAACCCAGCATTTTTAGAGTGTAGGTGCACTTCACTTAATCTCTTGTAGAGCAACACTAGCGGTAATTCAGGAAAGAATCTCCCAATGCTCCACGTGAAACTTCAGTCTTTCGACCTTTTACCATCGTGTCAATTCTCAATTGATTTTGATTAATATGCGCGAGGGAGAGCAAGAGAGTTTGAAGACGGTGAGAGCTGCCCTGTGGACGCCTGTCTGTAAATAATGCAGGGGAAAAAATATCGGCGAACGCAGCAGCCTTATATCGGCCGATGCAGATACACGTAAAAATTGCAAGTATCGGTCTAACACTATCTCAGACGGCCAAAATCGCACAGTGTGCACCGGCTTAAGTCGCCCCAAAGTAGCTAAAATAACTAATGATTTCTTACAACGGAAATTAATCAATCAAAAATTCACTTTAGCGTTGATGTACAGCCAAAACAATCTTCCATTAATAATTCCCTATTATCACGGTGAAGCTGCTTTGAAACAATCTATAGGCTATTGTAAAAAGCGCTATATAAACGACTGTTTTATATAAACAGTTTCATCTTTTTCATGCTTCTCCAATATTTATTAGGGGCCAAGCAGAAGGTGTGGAGGCATCTATTGAAACCGTTAGATTTCTTATTATTCCGCCATGGGAGTCTATGGCAGCCCATAGAACCGTTTGTGGGAAAGTTATGAAATTTGGCACACAGATAGAGGACTGGCCCAACGTTAACCACAACAATTTTCTAACTCAATCCCTCTAGCGCCACCACCTGTCCAAATTTTCACTCATGTTTATACTAATAACTTTTGAACCCTAAGAGGTAGAAACACAAATCTATTTTCCTCTGATTCCTTGGCTCAAGAATTCGATTGCAAAACATCGAAAACCTACTTTTTTGAACTCTTCCTAGGCCGTAGCACTGATTTTCACAAAAATTTAACCAGATCATCTTCAGACCATGTTGACAAATAATTATGGAATTCAAGTTGATTTGTCAAATCGTTTTTGATAAACGCAAACACATTTTATGTAGTGGGTGTGAAAATACACTTAAGGCTATATCTCTGCAACGCTTTATCGTATTCAAACCAAACTTGGTACAACATGCAGCGTTTCTGCACAGCACCACCTACTGGTTCGGAGATACGAAAAATGGCTATTTTTGCTTATAACTTCTGAACCGTTTGTCGAAAAATCATTAAAGTGGTCTCGTTAGATTCTGGGCGGCATGCTGAGTTGACATATCGGCCCTTTTTAATTATGTGCTAAAATGCTGTATTTTATCAACGCATGAACGGATTGTTACGAAACTTGGTATGGGTCATCAACATGATGCCCTGAAGGAGCCTGAAAAGTTTCGAAACAGCGCCACCTAGTGGATATTGTTTTTTCAAACACTTATAACTTTGTGTGTGGTTGACTTATTTTCATGGGAGTAACTTTTTTTGTCTCCTGAATCCTTGCCGAGTCCAATGATACCAGACTTGCCAGGTTTTGGTGTATGGTTTGTGCAGCGTTGTAATGTAGCACTTATAAAACGTTAGCTGATATCTTTGAAACCGCTAGTCCGATCGAGACGAAACCAGCGTCAGAAGTTCGGAAACATAGGTCGATAGCCAATCACATTCGCCCAAATGAGAAAATATTGATAGTAAAATCCAATCAAAGTCAGGTCAGTCATTTTTTACGTGTTTTCTCATAAAAATGTCTATAACTCCAAAACTAAATGAGATATTTTCACCAAAATTGACACACACATGTATGGGCTCACTCCGATGACACATAAAAAAATGTAGGATTGTGCCTCTTGGTGGCGCTATAATAGAACAAAACATGAAATTCCCATTGACTACAATGCATTTTTCAGCCTTTCTGCCTAAAATCATCTTAAAATGCCTTTAATTGCTCATTGCTGCAGTTGATCTGACACTCCCAGCCATGTTGTCTTATTGGCTTATTTGCGCTTGGCCCCAGTATTGCTGCTTGCAGCTATATTTTATTCTGATTTTACAATAATGGCACGCTTTAAAAGTCAAAACACGCAAGTAAATGTAAAATCAGAGCCGTTTGTACCTGACCATCAAAATGACCGTATATTAAATCACATTTTAGATGAAACTATTTCTACTGGAAACTATGTTTACAATGATAAATATTTTATTATTCAGCCTCGGTCATCTGACTGCTGTTATTTCGTAGCATCACCGGCCTGTCATGACCCTCATTATCTCATGAATTATTCATGAGCTGACCAGTTTATCACTACCTGCCGTCTCAAATCACCCGCTCACGTGGAAACGCTTCACCACGGCGACAGAGGGGGCGTGAACTGTCTCCTAGGTGATGCTGCCACACACACACACACACAGAGAGAGAGAGAGAGAGAGAGAGAGAGAGAGAGAGAGAGAAGAGGAGGCAGGCCAGGCTGTTTTCGCATCCTCTAGATGTGGATTGTACCTTGTTTTCACCATGGCACCATCACGGCACCGGTAGCAGGGGCTGCTGGGAGATCAGATGCGCGGCTTCGAGCATCATCTCTCTGAGATGGCCGTGCACGCGTGCAGCTGGAGGCAGAAATGCATCGGGCTCTCTCAGGCGAACGGCAGCCTGCAGTGGGAGGCTGACTGAGCGCGCGCGGGCGCGAGCGAGCGCGTTCACACAGCCCCACAAAGCCTCTTCCCAGCTGGAGAGGCTGCTAAATTCATCACCGCACAACGGCAAGGTAAGAAAACCTGCGTTTTGACATCTATATGCGAGCGTTGTGCACGCGCTCTGACGAGGCTGATGATGCTTTGCGCGGCATCGCTGGACACGCAGAGAGCAGAAACGCGCAAAGCCTAGACGACAATGAAAAGGCTCAAGAGAAGGTGAGGTGAAGCTCTGAAGGACTGCATTGATGTGGAAATGCTTCTACGTTCCCTCACCCTCACCAACCCCACCTCCTCTCTCTCTCTCTCTCTCTCTCTCTCTCTCTCTCTCTCTCTCTCTCTCTCTCTCTCTCTCTCTCTCTCTCTCTGGTGCGCGCGCGCTATATTTGCATGCAAAGATGAGGACCCTCAAGGTAAACCTTTGAAAAATGGCTGTTTCTGAGCAGTTGACCACTATGATGAAGATGCTTTGAGGGTTTGAAAACCTTCAAAAGCATGCCTAGATGCTCTCCACAGGGCAGTGTGAGGAAGTCGGAGCATGTTGTCTTTTTTTTTTTTTACATTGAATAGCTCGATCAGAGTGAAAAGCCACCTCAAATGGTCCAATATTTACATTTCTTTTTGATTGCAAGAGCTTTCTTACTCTGTGAAACTGAATAATTGACATTTACATCTTTGAATATGAATACTTTCACAGTGTTTATATCATCACACAGCTCTCTCTCTCTTTCTATTATATTCAACTTTATCCATATGCATACAGTAAAAGCTATATATACTACATAGCGAATCTTAAGTGTATCGTCGCACACGCACAGTGTGAACTGTATTGATCGCCCAGCTCTAATCTGCCAAATGCAACTATAAGGCAGGAAGATATTGTGATATTATAAACATTAACATCATGATTTTCTGTAAAGCTGCTTTGAAACTATGTGTACTGCAGGGTTTCCGCTGGTCTTAAATTGTGGAAGGTCAAATTTAGTTCAATATCATGGCATTCAATTAGGGCCCGATGCATAAAATGTGGACTGAATTGCACAGTCCGTTCATAAAAATTTGATTGACTGTATAATGCAGAATGTGTCAGAATTTATCAAATTTTGGATGAATAAATCAAAAGTAGGTCAGAACACTTAAAGGGACAGTTCACCCCAAAATGACAATCCTGTCATCATTTACTCGCCCTAATGTCGTTCCAAACCCGTCAGACTTTCCTTCATCATATAAAGCCATCGAGGCTCTTCCAGAAAATTTGGAAAAACTGTTTGGATTCGTTTTAGGATCTCTTTATGAACTTTTTGAAGCGTCAGTGGAAGTTGCTTAGACTGTCAATGGAGGGACAGAAATATTTCCGATTTCAATAAAAATATCTTTTGTGGTCCGAAGATGAATGGAAGTCAGTAAAATTTAATTTATCCATGAAAGCAAAGAAAGCAGAGCAGAGAAAAATTAAAACAAACAATAAATATAACAGATTTTATAGGGCCAAATTTTCCAGTACAAATTCTAAACATCCCTAAATCAAGATGCGTTTACTTTACATGCAAAATTCAAAAGAAAATAAGTCTTGTTTCCTGAGAAATTGAACAAAATTAAGGGAGTTTATGATTAAAACAAGAACAAATATCTGTCATTTGGTATGAAAATCACTTATATTTGAATTAAGTTGGTACATATTGGCAGATATTTGTTCTTGTTTTAATCATAAAATCACTTTCACAATATTTCACATCTCAAACTTTAAGCTATTTTGGTCAAATTAATTAAAAAGTAATGGAGATCTGTTGGAAATAGTTTTTTCAAACTTTGAAGTGTCACTAATACACTCATTGTTTACATTTAGAGAACATATTGATGGTGTTTTGTTCCCTTCAGTTTATTCCTTACGTTTTCTTTAACTGGTCTTAAAAAGGTCTTAAATTTACCTTCTTAAAACCTGCAGAAACCCTGGTATTTTGACAAAATTGGTACCATGGGAGAAAACTGTCATTTAGATATTTTTAATATTTTCTCATAATTTGGCAGCAGGTTTATTAGGCTACTGTCACTTTAAGATCTGACACACAGATCCATTATACTGTTACACACGTGTTTTCTTTCTCAACGGTTTAACTTAAAACAGAACTGACTGTGTTTACGTGAATATTCACCGGCATTTTGACAATATTTTGTGTGTATTTGACTGTTTAAGAGCAATAAGCAGCAAAAAAAGAGCTCAATTTAGTGCTGAGAGGCGGCTTTAAGTGAGCGCACTGTGTTTGAGCTTAAATTTCACGGAATGAGTAAAATTATGTGTTATACGCACAATCCCACAGCAACAATACTCATCCGGAGCAAATGAAGCGAGTGAGTGAAGGGAGGCTGGTTTGTATAGCACTCGCGGTAGAAGAGATGAGAGAGCTGTGCAATATTTGCAAGATTCAGAAACATTCGAAAATCTTCATATTCTTGAAATGCATACTAAAAAAAAAATCGGTGTAGTTCAATGCAACTCTATAGAGAGAAAGAGCCTGAGGCTTTACAAGAATGCATTTTGCAACACTTCTAATCCTTGTCTTGTTTGTTAGATTGTCAACATGAGAAGAAATCCTTCTTTCTAGGTTAGAAATGTTAGAAAGGCAAACATAAAAATAACTCACTTGGGTGGCATGATGAGCTTCTTCCTGTTGTAACCACTCTAAAAAAAATGTTTTGCTATATGGCACTAAAAATGGTTCTTGGCTCGTAATCATAGGGGAACCACTTTTGGTGCAATATAGCACCATATCTTAACAGGTTCTGTATACGGTAGCGGTGCTATATAGCACCTCAGCCAAAGAACCGGTGAAGAACTGCTGAAGAACCACTGAAGCACCAAGATTTGGTGCTATACTGCACTTAAAGTGGTTCCACTATATTACCCCTTTTCCACCATAATGAACTGGGTGCTATTTCAGAGCCAGTGCTAGTGCCAGTTTGGAGTTGGTTCGACTGACGAGCCTTCTAAGAACCGTGACGAACGTTGCGTTACTATTGATGCCACAGAGACATCAGAGCCAGCGGCAGACGGACTGGCCCAGGAAAGGCTGCTCTCACCGGGGTTAATGAGCGCTGCTGATCCGCTGGAGCTCACACCAGATCACTTGTTCAATAGCACACACACCAGATCACATGTTCAGAGAGGAGCTCTCTTTATAAATAAACCACAGATTTGAGCTTTAAACCACTACATTATCGCCTGAAAAGTCTTAAAAACTACATTTTGTCACACATTAACAGTAGTATTTTCACAAAAAAGATGTGTAAACACAGCCCATGTCAGCCATTTCTCAACGAGACGAGCCGCTGGCAGAAGCCCCGCCCGTGAGGCGAATTCGCATCTGTTGTGAAGTGAATGTCACGCGCGAATGAAGCGAGTAAACTCAAAATGTTCAAGTGTCCGGTGTGAACGCACCATAAGAGAGTCGAGAAGTCGATAGATCTAGCACTTTATGCAATAACCAGGGTTCGACATTAACGCTTGTCCGGGACAAGTGGATTTTTTGAAGGGGCAAGTGAAAAATAATTTTACTTGCCCGACGGACAAGTATCCTGAGTAAAATGTCAAAACAAAAAATAACCAGGGAATCACCAAAGTGCAATAATGATTCTGCATTCAGTGTAAGTGGAGATCGATAGTGGATAATAATATAAAACGAACTGATGTCAACAAGGTTGAGCTGTTGAGGCTCGCACAGCCTCATGAGGAGAAAATGATCAAATGATCGAACAAATGATCGCAGCTCACACAAAGAAACTCAGTTAACATACACAGTTAAAAATTGTGTAGTTTTTATTTTTATAACAAATGATACAGTTAAGCAACATCACACTAACAAGAGTGTTGTTTTCCTGAACACCATCACGACTGAAAATGACTGATTTCATACGCCAGTTCCATAAACAATTAATTAACTAAGTCACTTACATTTTAAATGCAATATGGACTGTTTTTCTATTTCAGCAGCGAAAATAGTTCCAAACAAATATCACAGCAGAACCGTAACGCATTTCACAGCAACAGTGTATTACTGAATGATTCAGCATTTGAATTAATTAAGCGGTTGAATCAAAGATTCAATGACCTATTCATAAACGACCATAGACAGTAAAGTAAACGACCGCCAGATTCTTGAATGAATCAGCCGTTTCACTGAATCGACTCAATGACTCATTCAGACGGTCACATGCTGCCACCTACTGGTGGTTTAGTTTCATCTTTCCAACATTTTCTTATTTGTACATTGAAAAATATTTAAAATAATCTCATAACATTATTTAATGCAGTTTGTAAAAAAGTGTAAATGATTTAATTTGATTGGTCACAGCCTATAATGTCTTATTCTAATTTTATTTATAGATCAAATTTAAGAATATAAAAGGAAAGCTGAAGCATACACTCTAAAAAAAAAAGGCTCGTAATCATAGGGGAACCTTTTTTAGTGCTATATAGCACCAATTTTGGTGCTTCAGTGGTTCTTCAGCGGTTCTTCAGAGGTCTTAGTCAAAGAACCGCTGAAGAACCACTGAAGCACCAAAATTGGTGCTATATAGCACTAAAAAAGGTTCCCCTATGATTACGAGCCAAGAACCATTTTTGGTGCAATATAGAACCTTTTTTTTTTTTAGAGTGTAGCCTATATTTAATAAGATTATGGAAAAATGCCCTTTATAAAAAGGTAAAAATATCACAAATATGCATATATAAATATTTCAAAGCTGATTGAACACTGGTGAGAATATTGCTTCAGAATAATTATATTTATGAAAAAAATCCGGACAAGCACATTTTTTACTCGGACAAGTGAATGACCGAAGGACAAGCGTGTGAACCGGCTTAATGTCGAGCCCTGCAATAACACTTTCCTTCCACGAAATGCGAAACACCTCTAGTTTGGATTCAATTTAGTTTTTTTGCCTGAACAGAATTAATGAGCAAAAATATCAGATTTAATATTGCATACATCTTTCATCAGACTGCAGTGTTCAGGGTTCATATAAATAGGACATTTGTAGAATTTGCTATTTGGTCTAGAGCTGTGCAAGTAAACATGTCGTCTTGATCTGGTTGAGGTGAGATATCAGAGCTTGGATGTTGTTTTGAGTGCTTCTCGTGACACATGTTTTGAAGTGAAGGTCCTCATGGGCGGCTGCTGCTCAAAACTGGGCCGTTTGCTGCTGTCAGACTGTGTTTATTCTCCTTCCTACTCGAGCGATCATGTGAACTGATCTTATTAGACAGTGAGCCACACAAACGCCAGAAACAGCCCAACGCTGTTGCAGATATTTCTCTCTGGGATGAGAGATATTTAAAGAGGACCGATTTGTCTTTAGTGTGTAATATTGCTGTTTGAGCTCTTATCTATATCAGTGTCAGTGTTTCTAAACTCCCTGAAATGCCTCCATTGTAGTCTTGAGTTTCTTCCGGGAACAAACACGTCACAATATTCTTCATTATAATAATTAATACGCAGAATAAATGGGCAAGAGTTGAGTTAGTTAGTAGTGTGTTGAGACTGGTGGCTATGGTAAGGGACTAGACACACTTAACCAATCACAACACACTGATCCAGCCGACCAATCAGAGCACAGTGTGCTTTTCAGAAGGAGGGGCTTCATAGAGACAGGAACTAAACAGACATAAAAATATGTTTTTCAAGAACAGAACAGAACCAAATGTAAGCATTTTTGATGTCAACTATCAACTATTCCCTTTCAAAGCACTAACCCGTTCCTGAGCTCTGATGTGATGGTAGTGTTTGTGCACTCTTCAGGGGTGACAGATATAGATGTGTATGAGGACAGACGACACGCGGCTCAGGCATTTAGGGTCAGTCATATCCCATCTGAAGTCCTGCTTCACGCTTCACTTCACTGCCGTTACTGTGATGGGACTGACAAACGATCTCAAACATGAACGGGGAACAGGGGATTGGATTCTGCTCGGGACTGAGTCCAAGCGTTCCCTGGAGAACGAGGTGGTAGAAACAACAGAAAATAAACTGACAGATCTTCATGGCAAACGGCCACACAAATATATCCTGGTTTGGGATTTGGAACAAGCAGACGGCAAAATTCCAAGAAAGCTTCTGCACTCATAGAGAAAAGATTCTAATTAGAACCTTAAAGGATTCATATATTCCCATGGGATCCCCAAGTTCCCATCATGGGATCGTTTTATGGATTCGGTTTTAATTAATTAATTTGGTTTTAATTTTTAAATGACATTTTATGAATTAAGCAGCTACTTTATTCCTAGAAAAAAACAAAATGGCAAATTTTTTGGTAGCCTTTTGGTATTGATGCATTATAAAGGTGTTCATAATGTATGTTATAATGCATTACAGCTCTTCAATTGTAAATGCAGATTCCTTGTTACATGTGAAACTGGTTGTTTGTCAGGTTTTTTAATGGATTATACTTTCTAAAGGTGTAACGATGAATAGAGCAGTATAATAATGTATTATAACTGTGGTTGCAATTATTCATGAGATCATACAGTGCATTATAAAGCATAATTAATGCATTAAAATACTCTTATAATGCGCACACACACACACACACACACACACACACACACACACACACACACACACACACACACACACACACACACACACACACACACACACACACACACACACACACACACACACACACACACACACACACACACACACACACACACACACACACACACACACACACACACACACACACAATTGGCATGAAGGGTTCTAAATAGAACCTTTTTTCCCCTATGGATCTTTATCTAATATAATAAAAATAATGTTTCTTCCAAGCAGATATAAATATTCCAATCTAATATGACTTCTGACCTGTAATGTTGCCAGAATCATAATCACACAGTTACATAAAAATGCAAGGCATTACATACATAAAATGTTGAAAATATGATTTTAAATGTCCTCATTATTAGATAAAAAGTCAAAAATATGATTTTAAAAGTCATAATAGTGACATAAGTCGAAAATACGACATGCTAGTCATAATTAGAAGATAAAATGTTGAAAATATGATTTTAAATGTCCTCATTATTAGATCAAAAGTCAAAAATATGATTTTAAAAGTCATAATAGTGAAATAAAAAGTCGAAAATACGACATGCTAGTCATAATTATAAGATAAAATGTTGAAAATATGATTTTAAATGTCCTCACTATCAGATAAAAAGTAAAAAATACGACATGCTAGTCATGATTATAAGATAAAATGTTGAAAATATGATTTGAAATGTCCTCACTATTAGATAAAAAGTCAAACAAATGATTTTAAAAGTCATAATAGTGAGACAAAAAGTCGAAAATACGACATGGTAGTCATAATTATTAGATAAAATGTCAATAATATGACAAATTATTGTAAATGTGAAAGTGTGAATTGGGACGCACCTTAACTCTTACTACAGCGCTCCTAGTGTTTTAAGGTTAGGTGTTATTTGTTATTAGCTAGTAATCCTAAAAATGATACATTTTGTCTTTATAGAAGTGAACTAAAGGCAAGAGGAAAGATAAGCGATGTCTTTTGGAGAATGTAGTGTGAGGGATGTTCATCCAGCGGTGCTGATCATCTGAAAAGAGGACACTGAGTTCATGCCCATGCGTACATCTGTCACATGACCTCAATATGTTGCATGCATTCAGTGAGTAGCATCACGCTTTTTTCCTATTGCATTTTAATCCAATTTTGTGTCTGATCAAATGAGTCAGGCCGATCAGGCACAACATTATGACCAACGGTGAACGGTGAAGTGAGTAACACTGATGATCTCTTCATCTCTTGTTAGTGGGTGGGATATATTAGGCAGCAAGTGAACATTTTGTCCTCAGAGTTGATGTGTTAGAAGCAGGAAAAATGGGCAAATGTAAGGATCTGGGATTTGTTCTGTCAAACGTTCACTGTCAAACACAAAATCTCTCTCGAAGCTCAGGCTGAAATACTCAGTGTATCCACTTCTCAGGTTTGAACTTTTCAAGAACTCAAAGTGGCCAAAAGTGATGGAAACTGACATCTTAAGCTTGGAGTCAATCGCTTTATTTGTGATAATGCCGCAATGAAACATGCCAATTTGTGCTTCATTGGCCAGCATATCATGCATAGAAATTATGAACGCATGCAAACAGAATTAAATATTAATAACTGATTTTTTTTCCGTGAGCTTTTTGTTTTATATGCTCTTTCTTTGTGCATAGCAAAATAAAACCTGCTGTAGTTTGCCTTAAAGAGCACCTATCATGGCATTTAAAATGTTCCAAATATTGTTTTAGAAGTCCCCAACAACAGTTTTGCATGCATGCAATGACAAAAAAGACTTTAGTTTTCTTATAATATGCATTTATTTTTACCTGTTTTGACAGCGATTCTCAAATGATTCCTTTAGTGATTCACTTTTCAAAACCCCGCCTTTACGTGACGCTAATCTGCGGTGATTGGTCCGATGACCCAGTCAGTTGTGATTGGTTTAGTCTGTGCAGATATTTTCGGAAACGGAACGCCCATCAAAGTCTTATAGTGACAGTAATTTGTTAATATGTGTCAGGAGTTATGAATATGAAAACCGCGTCGGTACTGTTTGATTGTAATATGAGCCTCAGCTGATCTCATTCACAAAAAAGACTCCTCACGAAGACTCGCGACAAATCAACATCCCTCAGGGCTTTTAGTTCAAAAGTGTGCAGATGAGGAGACATATTGATAGATTCTCATATGTCTGTGTCAAATTTCTAAACAGAGGAGTATTTTTTATTCAATACTTCCTCAAAATGGGCAGAAATAGCCTAATCATGAGCGATTGAGTCTCTTATGTGTTGTTTTCAATTCATACTGGCAGCCGGAGGGCGCTCTGTGCACATGTGGTCCATATGGTACAGACAGACGAAGAAGAACCATGTGCCATAATAAAAGTCCATAATAAAAGCTTCCTGAGATCGCGAAACATACATTTGACGACTAATAAACACACAATCGCGACGATGTATGGTTTGTCTTCAAGCCACTCAGTCTTCAAATGCTCATCCTTGGGCAGATGAAAAAAGTTTGCTTTTGAGTCGCACTTCAGAACACAGCGTCTCGTCGCCATGATGTTTTCTAGTTTTCACTGGCGTCTTGGAGCGCAATAAGTGGGCGTATCGTATTCAAATAACTTGACAAGTTGACGTCATCTAGTCAGAGAAAAAGCTTCGGTCTTCTAACGATTCTTAAAAATGACTCAGAGTCGACTCTTACTTTTGAAAGAAAATAACTATATATACGGTGCACTGTCATATTTCAAACTATGCAGGATGTTTTTGTTCACTTAGATCTATGTTACACACTACATGAAAGGTAAATTTCAAAATTCCATGATAGGTGCTCTTTAACCAAGTTCAGTGGTTTGTTCTTCCCTCATATCTCGTTATTTTGATGGTTTAATCAAACTTGTAGGGTCATTAAAACCCAACATCCTCTCCGGACATCACTTTTGGCCTTTGAGTTCATGTCATTTCTAAAATATCAAAAAGGCTTTTGTCTCTTCTAAGAGGAACATTTCACAATGCAAGTGTTGTCTGACTCGTTCTTATCTCACACATTACACGGTTTGTGATGTCGAGAGAGCAGTAATTACAGGATAGAAAATAGCACAGATTATTTGCAAGTCAGCTGTTAGAATGTGATAAAAATAAAGCTGTAAATGTTATTCTCTGCCAGTTTAGATCTTCTGCTGTTTGGGTGGTTTGGACAAGAGCAATACAGAAAGATTCCTCAATGAGAAACAGACGGTGCATTAATAAAATACTGCATGTTTTAAAAGTGCAGTAAGCGATTTCTGAGAAACACTGTTGATATCAACCCAATCAAACACGGCCCTGCCCTCATTGCTCCGCCCCCAAAATGCACAGAGTGGATGTTTCCAGCTTACGACAAGCAAAAAGATGATGAACGAACGCAAGAAAGAACAAAAGATGAACATAGAGGACACAAGAGTACATATAAGCAAAAGTTGGATGTTAGTCGCCAGCAGCTCCAGACAAACACTGACACTCAAAACTACCCTGTTACTATAGCCAACATTACAGCAACATCATATCTCGGTTCTGAGAAACAGCAAAACCAATGTTACTCGCGTATGAAAACAACACAACCTCTGCGTCCATCTTCAGGCCTTCCCGCTTAGGTCTCTCCAGTGCTAGAAAGCTATTCTAATATTAATGCGGGTCTACAGTCTTTCTTCAAATCTCCTCAATCTCTCCTCTAACCCCCCCCCCCTTCCGCTTCATAAGTGGACACACCCCCTATTTTCTGATTGGCTCACTCGCTCTCCCCTGTAATGATTGGACATGCCCCCTATTGCTGATCGGCTTACTCGCTCTCCTCTAACCCCCCCCCTCATTAAGTGGACACGCCCCCTACCACTGATTGGCCCACTATCTCTCTTCCCCCACCATAAGTTGATAAACCCCCAACTGCTGATTGGCTCACTCTTATCTCCCCCATCATGAGTGGACACGCCCCCTACCACTGATTGGTTCACTCTCTCTCCTCCCCTGTAATAAGTGGACACTCCCCCTACTGCTGATTGGCTCACTCGCTCTCCTCTAACCCCCCCCTCCCCTCCCCTCATTAAGTGGACACGCCCGCTACCGCTGATTGGCCCACTATCTCTCTTCCCCCATCATAAGTGGACAAACCCTTAACTGCTGATTGGCTCACTCTTATCTCCCCCCATCATGAGTGGACACGCCCCCTACTGCTGATTGGCTCACTCTTATCTCCCCCATCATGAGTGGACACACCCCCAACTGCTGATTGGCTCACTCTTATCTCCCCCATCATGAGTGGACACACCCCCAACTGCTGATTGGCTCACTCTTATCTCCCCCATCATGAGTGGACATGCCCCCTACTGCTGATTGGCTCACTCTCTCTCCCCTGTAATAAGTGGACACGCCCCCTACTGCTGATTGGCTCACTCTTATCTCCCCCATCATGAGTGGACACGCCCCCTAATGCTGATTGGCTCACTCTTATCTCCCCCATCATGAGTGGACATGCCCCCTACTGCTGATTGGCTCACTCTCTCTCCCCTGTAATAAGTGGACACGCCCCCTACTGCTGATTGGCTCACTCTTATCTCCCCCATCATGAGTGGACACGCCCCCTAATGCTGATTGGCTCACTCTTATCTCCCCCATCATGAGTGGACATGCCCCCTACTGCTGATTGGCTCACTCTTATCTCCCCTGTCATGATTGGACATGCCCCCTACCGCTGATTGGCTCACTCTCTCTCCCCTGTAATAAGTGGACACGCCCCCTAGTGCTGATTGGCTCACTCTTCTCTCCCCCATCATGAGTGGACACGCCCCCTACTGCTGATTGGCTCACTCCCCCCCTCCCGTCATTAATGGACACACCCATTGGCTACATGTGTGTTGTGCTGGTGTTTCTCAGAAATTACGTACTGCACCTTTAAAATGATTATGCTGCTTACTCTTCCAGTACGTTATGAGATAAGTGAGATGCTTAACAGATTTGCAGAGCATGTTCATGCATTCTGTAGCTTTATTTGAGCACTTTTCGAACAGACTCAGTATATATTTTATTATTTATGTTTGATTTTAAAGCATCTGTGAGAGGATTTACATTCATGCATATGGCAGATACTTTGATGCAAAGCTGTGCATTATAGATTCCCATGACCTTGGCGAGGCTTTGTTCTACAGTTTGAGCCACAGAGAGGACGCAGTACACAAACTATAATGAGCCGAGCGCAGGATTCGGCGTACTGCACTGCAGGCGCGCACACACACACACACACACACACACACACACACACACACACACACACACACACACACACACACACACACACACACACACACACACACACACACACACACACACACACACACACACACACACACACACACACACACACACACACACACACACACACACACACACACACTTTCATCATCTCAAACATGCGACCTGTGATGATTTTCCTCTATTGACAAACACAAAAAGAGGATTAGCTCGCGTCTCACCCCCACAGTGAAAAACCTGACACAATTATTGCATAAAAGCCGAGCGCTCGTCCAAAATTGGATCGGTGAAGAGGCGTGTGTTCTGTTGAGAGCCCCAGACTGTGTGTGTAACACTACTGTTGACATAAATTAATAAAACACTCAAAGCCATGAGCACAGTATCTTTCTTATCTTTGAATCCTGTATCGCATATATACATGTTGTGTGCTATGCATTAACACCTCAGATTCAATTTAAGTTTTACATGCACTTATATCAGAGAGTCTGGACACATATACACTTATCTAAAGGATTATTAGGAACACCTGTTCAATTTCTCATTAATGCAATTATCTAATCAACCAATCACATGGCAGTTGCTTCAATGCATTTAGGGGTGTGGTCCTGGTCAAGACAATCTCCTGAACTCCACACTGAATGTCGGAATGGGAAAGAAAGGGGATTTAAGACATTTTGAGTGTGGCATGGTTGTTGGTGCCAGACGGGCCGGTCTGAGTATTTCACAATCTGCTCCGTTACTGGGATTTTCACGCACAACCATTTCTAGGGTTTACAAAGAATGGTGTGAAAAGGGAAAAACATCCAGTATGCGGCAGTCCTGTGGGTGAAAATGCCTTGTTGATGCTAGAGGTCAGAGGAGAATGGGCCGACTGATTCAAGCTGATAGAAGAGCAACTTTGACTGAAATAACCACTCGTTACAACCGAGGTATGCAGCAAAGCATTTGTGAAGCCACAACACACACAACCTTGAGGCGGATGGGCTACAACAGCAGAAGACCCCACCGGGTACCACTCATCTCCACTACAAATAGGAAAAAGAGGCTACAATTTGCACAAGCTCACCAAAATTGGACAGTTGAAGACTGGAAAAATGTTGCCTGGTCTGATGAGTCTCGATTTCTGTTGAGACATTCAGATGGTAGAGTCAGAATTTGGCGTAAACAGAATGAGAACATGGATCCATCATGCCTTGTTACCACTGTGCAGGCTGGTGGTGGTGGTGTAATGGTGTGGGGGATATTTTCTTGGCACACTTTAGGCCCCTTAGAGCCAATTGGGCATGGGCTACCTGAGCATTGTTTCTGACCATGTCCATCCCTTTATGAGCACCATGTCCCCATCCTCTGATGGCTACTTCCAGCAGGATAATGCACCGTCACAAAGCTCCAATCATTTCAAATTGGTTTCTTGAACATGACAATGAGTTCACTGGACTAAAATGGCCGCCACAGTCACCAGATCTCAACCCAATAGAGCATCTTTGGGATGTGGTGGAACAGGAGCTTCGTGCCCTGGATGTGCATCCCACAAATCTCCATCAACTGCAAGATGCTCTCCTATCAATATGGGCCAACATTTCTAAAGAATGCTTTCAGCACCTTGTTGAATCAATGCCACGTAGAATTAAGGCAGTTCTGAAGGCGAAAGGGGGTCAAACACAGTATTAGTGTGTGTTCCTAATAATCCTTTAGGTGAGTGTATATACACACACACACACGTATGTGATACAGAGCGGTGACTCTCTTGATGAATGCTCAGTCAACATCAGCCATCTTGCAAACAGACAACCGCCTAGCACTTGCCCCTCCCACAAGAAGCGTATGTCGGCTCAAACGCTATTTCGCTTCAAATGCTCGCTTTATACGCGAGTGGATTCAAAATGTTCAAGAGTCCAACTAGACGCAACTTTGACGCTCAATTAGCGTTCGGTGTGAACAGTGTTGGGGTAGTTACTCAAAAAAAGTAATTAGTTACTAGTTAGATTACTTTACTACCTACTGCATTTGAAAAGTAACATCACTGCTTATTACTTTACTTTCCCGTTTCTTCATTTACCGTGTAGATACAAGGACAAACATCATAGCCCTATCATCACTGTATACAAAATGGCATGTAAAACCATATGAAAGAACAACTGTCTGCACAAAGAAATACACTCTAAATAAATGGTGCTATATGGCACTAAAAGTGTTTTTTTGGCTCGTAATCATATGGACCCACTTTAAGTGCTGTATAGCACCAAATCTTGGTGCTTCAGTGGTTCTTCACCGGTTCTTTGGCTGAGGTGCTATATAGCACTGCTACATATACAGAACCTGTTAAGATATGGTGCTATATAGCACCAAAAGCGGTTCCCCTATAAATACGAGCCAAGAACCACTTTTAGTGGCATATAGCAACATTTTTTAGAGTGTATGTATCAAGGTAAAATGCACAAACAACAGGATAAAGGAGGCTATGGTGGGGTCATTTTAAAATGGGGTCAACACACAAGTTTGTGCAACACTCAAAGCGCAGGCTTTGGGAAACATGAGAACAAAACTCTTCTCCTGAGAACAAAATCAGCTTTTTATGAGATTCATGGCTAAGTGGTAAATGAAAAATATTAACATAAAAGGTAACTTTATCCCCAAAAATTAAAACAGAAATGCACTCAAGCCCATAAAAAGGAAACAGAAAATGCAATTAATTAAATAAATTGAAAATTCACGCCATGTATTTTTCTAAACCTGGGCGATTCAGTGGTCGACAGGGGAAGCATGTCTTCTACAGTGACCCCTGCAACTAGCCTGTTCATTTCTGTTCGTGTTACCTGCTGCGCTCAAAGACTTGAGAAAAACTTTGCTTGTTTAGGCGGGGTCGGCTGCTCGAGTGACTCCTTCAAATGACCGGCGAGCACGATCTTTCGCCACAAGTTTTGTATTGCCATGCTGGGCTAACAAATGCTTAGACAGGTTGCTCGTTGAGTTGGCAGCAGTGGAAAGACACTTGTCGCCTGGGCATAGAGTGCACTTCACACGAATATTTTTGTCCTTTTGTCCTATTTTTGGCAATAAACTGAAAGTAATGTGAATATCGCCACTGGCCGAAACCCCCTGTCTCCGTCTCCAGTCACACACACACACACACACACACACACACACACACACACACAGGCACGCACACACAGGCACGCACGCGCACGCGCACACGCACACGCACACGCACACACACACACAGGCACACACAGGCACGCAGCACTTAAACAGATCAGAACTTTACACACAGGCAAACACGGCTTGGGTAACGCAGGAAAGTGCGTTCCTATTGTCTAGTAAAGTAGTGTAGTTACCAATGTTTTTAGTGTAATGTATATAACGTAACTATATATTTTGTAACTTGTTAACCCCCAACACTGGGTGTGAACACAGCATTAGGCTGCTGTCACTTTAATGGTGCGTTCACACCGGACGCGAATAAATCACGCTATTTATTGGTTTAAAAAACGATTTATTTATAAAGAGAGTGCCTATTTGAACATGTGATCTGGCGTTTGTGGAGTTGTGAGCTCCAGTGGATCAGCGGCGCTCATTAACCCCGGCGAGATCAGCCTTTAATTCTATATTTCAAGCTAAAACAAGCTATAGTTCGTCTTGTGTGGATGTAACGGCCGATCTTTGGTCTCATGGATCTATAATTTGTTTCCTGGCGAATCGTTTAGGCTGAGGGCAAAGTGAAGTTTCATTACTTTTTTACTTTTAGGCTATTTAACTTTACGTTACCGTTGTAGCCGACTAGCGCTGACTTTGAATGTTTGACTGAATTGTTTGCTTTATTTCATGTATAGCTTCTTATACCTTTTACTTATACTTTTGTATTATTGATCAAACATAAACTTGCATTTAACAAAAAGAGACCGGGTTGTGTTTCATGTCATTTAATGTTATCACAGTGATAATCATATGCACACTTGTCTGAACAAGATATTAATATATGATTAATATAAACCAGATTTTCTCCTCATTGTTGTAACTACTAGAGCAAGCTCCTGGGTTAACGCGGCGCGAATATCCGTCAAAGTTCAGATTTTTCAACTCGCGTGATTCGATGCTCAATTCGCGCCGCCTTATTTGCGTGAATCGCACTGCAGAATGTCTATTCGCATCTTTGCATTGACTTAACATGTAAAGCACTCGCGCGAAACGCGTGAAGACTTTATTTCACTTTTTTGAGACTGTGCATTCAAGGACACTCAACAAAATGAGCATTTTGACTTAATTCTGTGCATTTTTTTGCTTTCTGTGCACACGAGTGTGTGAGAGTGTGTATTTGCATCAATAAATGTGTATTTGTGATCATATAATTTTACACTAGTCGAAGGAAGACGGGAAAAACGGATGCTGCGTTAATTGCGTTAAATATAAATTGAATATATAAATTGCTCTTTATGAGTGGCATCTTGAAATCTGCATGTTGCACAATACAAAGCCAAAATAACCCAGATGAGAATGCATCATACGTATATAGTTTGCATCCCCAGAGGTTCAGTGCATCAGTCTGTCATCACAGAAAGCTGAACATCAGCATAGCTATGAGTGTTATCTCAATGATAATGGATTATATTACCTGAGGCCAACACAAATGGCCCTCAAACTGAGACTTGTGGGACACGCAGAGGATTTGATGCTCTCTCGAACATGCACAGAGATGCTTACGAATAAGAACCTTTATTAAGAAGAATTGGACTTTTCCACATGATTTGTTTCCTGGTTGGAGCTGCTCAGGTCACTCGGTCCAGCCACTGCTGCGTCTCAAACGCTGTCATCATATCAAATCTGGATTAAATGCTGTGACAGTGAAAACGGATTAGTCTTTTTGAAAGCTGATATTGCTGCTTTAGCTGCACTGTTTAAATGGATTATGATCCACATTTGATAAAGTCCTGGACAATATTAAGACTGATGCTTACATTGTGCTTTTGCTGAGATTATTGGATGAAGTAAGGTTGAGAACAGCTTTTAATAATGATATCCGATTAAAACCAAAGGACATGCGAAATCCGATTACATCTCGTTGGCGTCGAGTGTCATTGAGAATTTTGAAACGCTACAAGTTAGCAATTTTCAAGCTCGGAAATCCCAATCTGATTCCTCATGCGAAATCCCAGCTAACAGGGAACGTTCTGCCAATGTTCTCTCAAAGTTGTGAGCAAACGTTCTTCCAGTACTGTTTATTCAATCTGGTCTTTAATAATGTTCTCAATACAGCACAAAAATGTTATCTATACATTGTTTTTCACTTTAAGGCCCGATATTCTCACGGCAAAGTTCTTATTCGTTCTTCGCTTTGGGGTAAAAAGAAGTTGAAATACGTGACGATATCCTGTTAGCGGACATCCTGAAGCCATCTACGCTTCTGAGAGTGGAGTTTAGATAAATATGTGCTACGCGTTTTTCACCCATTAAAAAACTAAACACACAACAACGACAGCGGTGAGAAAACAGCAGTTCAGAAAGCATCATAGCAATGTGGACATGATAGCATTTAACAGCAGCATTCAAGTCAGAAATGTGTTCTTATTAAAGCTACTAAAGTTATTCAGTCGAGAGCAGTGAGTGATTTTGTCACTTTAAGGGTCCTTTCACACCTAACTTGTTTGGTCCGGATTTTCAGACTTTTCAGTTTGGTCCAAATCAAAACTACAGGTGTGAACCTCGGACCACGGTCCGGACCATACAGACGAAATTTGGTCAGATGAAAAGAGGAAGTCTCGGTCCGGATCAAACTGAACAAAGGTTTTGTTCGTTTCTAGTGTGAAAGCGTTTTCTGTATGGTTCGGAGTTTCAGAGCATTTACAGGAAGTTTAAATATTATAATGTTATTTTTAAATTTCATCTCGGCTATATTGATTATGAAAAGTGAAAAGATGCGCAATATTTCAGAAGACAGAAGGTCAGAAATGATTTTGACCACTTCATTCAGTTTTGTTTTGTAGAAAGCCTTTCTTTAAAGTGATTTTCGTTTTGTATGAATTGAATCTTAATTTGAATCAATGTTTCATCAGCCAATTATCTGATTTAATAAATAAGCAGCAAATAGGCGATAGCAGACAATAATCGTGACATGGAGGCGCCGGCGCGATCACTTGTATTGCTCTTGAACACGTCTCATAAATAAACCCAAACTCAGCAGCTACTGCCTCACAGACATGAGAAATATGAGTATAGAAAGCTTGAAATGTCCACTTTTAAACGAAAAAATTCGAAAAGAAATAGTCAAGCAATGCGCAATGTTCAGTAGTGACAGCGATACGCGTCTGTTCCTTCATTCTTGTCAAAGACGCTGACGTCAGACGCACGTCCGTTTACAAACCAATCAATGTGAAGATGCCTTGCGTGCTTCAGGTGTGGGTGCGCTCAGAAAACCATATCTCAGAAGTTTAGACTGATATGGTTTATAGATCATAAACTCTGATGATGATGAAGAACTGCAGTGTCACGTGAGCGCGATAGAGATGATCATCAAAACCAGACAGTTTAGCAGAGTATCCGAGGCACGAGCTGTACAGGCCCCGCCCTCTTCTGGATAGGGGGCGGGGCAGCAGCTAATTTACATTTAAAGACACATGCACAAAAAAGTTTTTGCTTCCACTCAAAAAAAATGGCCATTTACAACATTATATAATAAATGACCTGTGGGGTATTTTGAACTGAAACCTTTGTTTTTAAGAGTGTATAGTGATCGTTCAGTCCAGTGTTATTATAATATAATCTCAACATTTACTAGTACATTTTAAGATCAAGTTTTGTATTTGTTGACATTCGATAATGCACAATAAACATTTTTATTCACTAACATTCTCAAAGGTTTTTAAATACTGTAAAAAATATATTACTCATTGTTAGTTTATGATACATAATGCATTAATTAATGTTAACAAATAAGACAAATATGATTTCGTTTTTGTCAGAGTATCCGAGGCACGAGCTGTACAGCCTCTTTTGGATAGGTGGCGGAGCAGCAGCTAATTTGCATTTAAAGATACATGCACAAAAACAGCTTGTTTTTTCATCCGCTCAAAAATGGGCATTTACAACATGATATAATAAATGATCTGTGGGGTGTTTTGAGCTGACACTTCGGAACCATTCTGGAGACACCCAAAGACTTACATCTAGTAAAAAGGGGAATAATAGGTCCCCTTAAAAACAGGCTGTCAGGGAGCAGACGCTTTAAACACAGACTGACAAAGCAAATGACGAGTAATACTGAGCTGAAATGTGCTCGATTACATCAGTTCTGTTCTATTAAACACAAGCGCTGCATGTCCAACACAGCGATCTTTGTTTTAAGGATCAGACTGACAGATGAAGTCCCTGGATTCAGTTAACACACACAGATCAATACTCGCCCGAGCCTTCATGCAAACAGACACAGATCGTCTAGAGAAGCATTTATTCTCAAGGACAATCAGTTAATGGTGTTTATTGTCGGTTTGTAATAGAAGATGTGATCATTCACTTTTGCTGCTTATAAAGAGTTTGCTCAGGAGTTATGTAACACTAAAGTATCGATCTTGTCTCAGATGTTTCCCCTAAAATTCCATGGGAGACATAAAAACGCACAAATGATTAAATAGAGTGGCCCATTTTTTTCACATTTTTGCCCTATAGCTACATTTCTGTTTGATTGAATAACCGGTTTCATTTTGGAAACATGTCATGTCACAGCAGTAAAACGGGTTTGGATGCCGTTGCATCATGTTGAGGGCTTCTCTGACATCGCCCGAGTCGAGTCAAAGAGAATCAGAGCTGGTTAGCGGTTTTGTCGATTTTCACACTAACCATCTCGTCTCTTCCCAGGCGTGTCGGGTCGATCTCCTCCAGGCTGAACGCGGTGTGTTTCTGCTCTGTTCAATCATCTCGCAGGCTCTTAGAATAACATGCTCGTCTCTTTTTCAGCAGAAAAGATTAAGACTTAGAGTAGACAACTCCCCTAGAGTTGAACAGTTGAGTTTTATCGTTTTCAAACCCATTCAGCCGATCTCCGGGTCTGGCGGTAGCACTTTTAGCATAGCTTAGCATAGATCATTGAATCTGATTAGACCGTTAGCATCTCGCTCAAAAATGGCCTAAGACTTTCAATATTTTTCCTATTTAAAACTTGACTCTTCTGTAGTTACATCGTGTACTAAGACCGACGGAAAATGAAAAGTTGTGGTTTTCTAGACTGATATGGCGAGGAACTATTCTCTCATTCCTGCGTAATAATCAAGAGCTGTGAGCCGTACCATGAGTCCAGCGGCGCAATGATATTACACAGCGCCTATACATTTGATATAATATTCACATATTACAAAGAAATAATGGCAAATAACTTGAAATTATATAGTAGAAACACTGAAAATGTCTTGTAAAATGCACTCCAATCATCTTCACAATGTTTGTAACAAATAGTAATGAAGAAGAATGTGACCCCTTTAAATGCTATGAATTATTAAATAATTTTAAACATTTAAAAAATAAACTAGAAACTAAAAACGAGGTACTAGGTACTAAGAAACTATACTGGGTCAGTCACTGTCCTTTCCTTTCAGAAAGCTCAGCAGCAAGAAGACAATGGCATGAATGGAAGTTTCCCTGAGAGAGAGAGAGAGAGAGAGAGAGAGAGAGAGAGAGAGAGAGAGAGAGAGAGAGAGAGAGAGAGAGAGAGAGAGAGAGAGAGAGAGAGAGAGAGAGAGAGAGAGAGAGAGAGAGAGAGAGAGAGAGAGAGAGAGAGAGAGAGAGGTCATTCAGTGCAGTCCTTCAGTGTGATAGGAGGTCAGCTGCTTTCTGGTCTTTTATCAAGTTAATGCACTTTGAACCCCAAGGCACGGGCCGGAGGCCTTCATCGTTCCCTGTCTGTCATTTAAAGGGCAGGCAGAATGAGTAAGCCCTAATTGAGCAGATATACTTCATTTCACATGCGAGCATCCGAACGGCTGCCGATAGCGGTGCTCTCAAGCACAAAATAGCCTTCGATGTACAGGAGGAGCAGACAAAAGAAGATGTGCATGTCAGAGACAATGTTCTCTTTGCTGATTAAAAATGCTGACAGTGAATCAGTAGATATGTCTGTGTTAGACTTTCTATTTTAAGAACAAAGATGACTTGATATTTATTTTGCTTTGAGGCAATGCAACACATTTGAGGCAGTTTTAGTGCAACAAAAGGAACACAAATTGAAATGTATAAAATGAAATATCATGGTATCACCACAGTGTTGTTTTCTTTACAGTCTGGACACAAAAGTCTGGCAAATTATAGAATAATATATGGTGATTTGCATCTATATTCATTTTAAAGTATCAATTTGTAAAAAAAATAACAGTTACAGTTTACTTGTGGTCATAATACTTTGTAATGTATTATATATATACTGTATATATACACAAACGTCATAAATAATAATATTTGTAGATTCCTTGATACATCTGAAATTGGTTGTTTGTGAAGTGTCTTAATGCATTATTTTTGTGTAACAATGAATAGAAGTATTATAATGTATTATTATTATGAATCACCTTTTGAAAGTAACTCGACGCTTCAAATATTGTATCACTTACATCGTTACGCCAGCGACAAGATGCTGTTAAAAATGTGTGTCATTGAATCATTCATTCAAGAGATTTGTTCAAAAACACTGATTCATCCAATAATGAAGCAAGTGAAGTCTTTATGAGTGAGTCACTGAATCATTCATTCAAGAGATTTGTTCAAAAACACTGATTCATCCAGTAATGAAGCAAGTGAAGTCTTTATGAGTGAGTCATTGAATCATTCATTCAAGAGATGTGTTCAAAAACACTGATTCATCCATTAATAAAGAAAGTGAAGTCTTTATGAGTGAGTCACTGAATCATTCATTCAAGAGATTTGTTCAAAAACACTGATTCATCCAGTAATGAAGCAAGTGAAGAATTTATAAGTGAGTCACTGAACCATTCATTCAAGAGATTTGTTCAAAAACACTGATTCATCCAGTAATGAAGCAAGTGAAGTCTTTATGAGTGAGTCATTGAATCATTCATTCAAGAGATGTGTTCAAAAACACTGATTCATCCAGTAATGAAGAAAGTGAAGTCTTTATGAGTGAGTCATTGAATCATTCATACAAGAGATTTGTTCAAAAACACTGATTCATCCAGTAATGAAGCAAGTGAAGTCTTTATGAGTGAGTCATTGAATCATTCATTCAAGAGATTTGTTCAAAAACACTGATTCATCCAGTAATGAAGCAAGTGAAGTCTTTATGAGTGAGTCATTGGGCCCTATCTTGCACCCAGCGCAATTGACTTTGTACACCGACGCATGTGTCATTCCTATTTTGCACCCGCGCAAAGCGCGCTTTTCCCTCCACAGAAGCACGTCGCTAAACTAGTGAATGAACTTGCGCTCCCTGGGCGGTTCAGCGCAAAAAAGGAGGCGTGTTCCGGCGCAAACAATCCCTGGTGCTATTTTGCTGTTCCATTAAACAATTGCGCCACTGACCAGAAAAAACCTAGTCTAAAGTCAGTGGCGCGTTGCGCGTTGTTCATTATGCTATTTTAAGGGCGCATGCTTGACCATAATGTATAGCGTGCACAACGCGCATACACTTTGCTCATGTACACAGATGCAACAGTTATTTTTGCAAATCATAAATTGTTACACTAAAAAAATATTAACACATGAGATGACGGAAATCATTGTGGTGTGCCACGAAGATGTGAAAAAATAGGCATAAATCTAGCTTACAAATGATTCAGGCTAATTGTAATAATTAAGGATAAGACCTGTTTGCCCAATAGTGGCAAGACATATATGTATATAAGGACATCTGACAAATTGGTTTGTCCGTCAAGAACCAGGAAAAAAAAATCGACTGAAAAACTGAAAGACTGAAAAAAAAAAGACTGTGAAATCACCTTTACCATAATGTACAACATTACAACTTCACTTCTCTGTCTTTCACTGCTCTTACAAGCTCATCAGTCTCCTCGGCTGTGAACCGCTCCTGGCGTGCGCCTGGTAAATACGCCATAATAATAGCAATCCATAATGGAACTTGCGCACCTGCTTTTAAAGGGAATGTTGGATGACGCTCCGATTGGTTTATTCACGTTACGCCCAAACCACACCTATGAATAATGAAGCTCCTTCAGACCAACCCATTTTAGATTTGCGCCGGGCGCAAGAGCCATTTATCCCGCCGGGAAAATAGCAACAGCGCCGAGACCCGCCCACAAAGTTACTTGCGCTTCACGCTTTGACACTTGCGTTTCAGATCGTTAAAATAGGGCCCATTGAATCATTCATTCAAGAGATCCGTTCAAAAACACTGATTGATCCAGTAATGAAACAAGTGAAGTCTTTATGAGTGAGTCATTGAATCATTCATTCAAGAGATCCGTTCAAAAACACTGATTCATCCAGTAATGAAACAAGTGAAGTCTTTATGAGTGAGTCATTGAATCATTCATTCAAGAGATTTGTTCAAAACACTGATTCATCCAGTAATGAAGCAAGTGAAGTCTTTATGAGTGAGTCATTGAATCATTCATTCAAGAGATTTGTTCAAAAACATTGAATTATCCAGTAATGAAACAAGTGAAGTCTTTATGAGTGAGTCATTGAATCATTCATTCAAGAGATTTGTTCAAAAACATTAATTCATCCAGTAATGAAGCAAGTGAAGTCTTTATGAGTGAGTCATTGAATCATTCATTCAAGAGATTTGTTCAAAAACATTGAATTATCCAGTAATGAAACAAGTGAAGTCTTTATGAGTGAGTCATTGAATCATTCATCATTCAAAATAATTAATTCAAATTAATAATAATAATAATAAATAGATTGCAGCAATTAACATTGTGTCAGAATCTCTAGCAAATGACACTAGAGAACTAAATTTAGTTCTCTATTCAGCTCTTTATTAGGAGGAAAATCATGATTTTCAGTTTCTCCAGAATCACGCAGCTCTAGTGTTACCTAATTTTTTTTCATATTTCTGTGTTTTGAAAGGTCTCTGCTGTAGTATCTGACAATGTTTCGCAAAAAGAAGAAGAAGAGGCCGGAGATTTCGGCACCGAAGAACTTCGAGCATCGTGTTCATACGTCTTTTGACGCCAAGCGAGGGGTCTTCGTCGGCCTTCCCACACAATGGCAGAGTTTAATAGAAAACCTCCGGAGACCCAAACCAATGGTGGACCCTTCCAGGATAACACCGGTGGAGCTCAAACCAAAGAAGGTCAGAATTACATCTCGTATGTTAAGACATATCTAAAGCCCACACTGTCACTGTATGATACTTGAAATTTTTCCAGAATGGCTATACAGCTGAATAAAATTATGCTGCATTATTTTCCTGTTTAACACTGTAAAGCTGCTTTGAAACAATCTACATTGTTAAAAGCGCTATATAAATAAAGTTGACTTGACTTGACATATCCACAAACCATCAGCAACTGCATAGGACATGCTAATAGATGTAAGATCTGCTGCTGCATAAATATACATCAGAAATCCCACAGCAGATCTAGGCAGGTGGAGCTGGGGAGGTGGAGGGGTTCAGAGGACACTGAAACACTGAACCACACTATTTAAATGTTGAGCAATCTCATTGGCTGCAGGATCAGCATTGGCCAATCAGCTTGTGCCATGTGGTAATGATGTGATTGCTTGCAGACTGCATTCAGATTTTTAGGTTCTTTCAACTATTGTCTTAAAGCTTCAAAACCTTTGTGAATCATTCGGAGTGAGTATCAAACCGCCAAAGTCACATGATTTCAGTAAAAGAGGCTTCGTTATAACTGTTCTGAAATTGCAATGGTTCACCACGAGGGGGTGATGATCTCTGTGAACCCATGAACCAGTGTCTATGTGGATTTTACCTGATCTCAGATCTGTTTTATAAATTTGTAGACATTTTAATCACGTGTGCAATAAAAGAAGAGTTGTAGTTAATAGTCTCTCATTGGGCCGATTATCCAAGCTCTCCATAAAACAAACAAAACAAGCCCTGCAATCAAATCAGAAAACACATATTAACAAGACACTTCATATTTAATGGTGTCAGATGATTTGCTAACTGCATTTAATAGATAAAACTTGCAGTTGCAGGTGTTTTTGGGCTCAAGTGACCAAAAGCTTGGGAAACATTATTATTTTATTATATATTACTATAGTCTTTTGCTGTATTTACTGTTCTGACCAGCATGTGGCATTTCAGGCACTTCGAAACAGAAAGCAATTGATTCAAAGGTTCAAAAACAAGGTTCACATCACTAGTTTCTGAAGACGCATTCACTTTACAAAGCAAAGATATCTTAGCCTGGTCTTTCCAGACTCTCCTACATTTCATTTGTACAGAGAGTCTAGCCGCCCTCCATTGACAAGCGTTTACTTCCTTGAAGGCTGGTACTCTGTTGAAGTTTAAAACAAGTTTGGTACCCGACGGGTGACCCGCGAATATTGCTGAAACGGGTGAAAAACATCCTAACTGTGTCGGACACGGGTGCGGTTCTGTCACGTGCAAACGAATATATATACACAAATATATGCATATTTTTAGGAACACATCTACAAAAATATGCCTTGCCTGTATTTCAAGTTGATAAAATAGTTTCAAATCGCGCGCGATCTGCCTGCACTGCAGTCGTCGAGATGGATCTTGAGGAGTTGAAGAAAAGATAGCCGCAAATGTGGAACTTCATCGCTGAGGAAGCACGCAGATAACTGTGGTAACAAACCAAGCACAGTTCTATCGAACAGTATTTTTTAAAAGGGGACAGAACTGAATGTGCCTCGTAGAGATGATAAGGACACATAGGCTAACCATGTTTGACAGCTTCGGCTGAAGTTGTCCTTGTGTTAATGGTCGTGTAATAACTTCTGTATGCTGGCAATACATTTTTTTGTAAGTGTGTCTATAATGTGATGTGCTAAACTGATTTTATTGCGGGTGCGGGTTCTATTTTAAGCGGGTCGGGTCGGATGCGGTTTTAAGCACTGCGGGTACTAGCGAGGGCAGATTTACAAAACTCTGGTGCACGCCATCTCAGTGATAAAACCTAAAACTCGTGCATTCGGATTGTGATTTATTCACGGTTGAGGGGAGAGTTTTGTGATCGGGAACGCGCTGCTCATACTGATGGAATGATGTAAATAAAATATCTTATACTACGGGGCTGTTGAATGCTTGAATCTGATTGGCTGATGAACGTTTTGAGGTGTGCAATTATTTTCTGGGAAACGCACAGCGAATGTAGTTCCAGGCAGCTCTCTTGACCGCATTACAGTTCCATATCACTTCGCCAAATGATTTCAGTTATTTTAAATGTCTTTACAGCCTAAAACAGCAAATAACCAAAACCCACAAAGACACTGACCAATCAAATAAAAATAGTAAACAATAAGATAAAAAGGACAAATTATTTCCATGTTTTATTTCCACAAAATTACGTTTACTTATGTAAGAAACGCAAATCACTCCCGTTCTCCCGCTCTCTCACTCAAACGCGCACACACACAGTACGGACAATAGTTTAGCAACTTAAAAGCAGGTAGCGAGGTAACATTAATAAAAGGCGCTGTTCTTACAGTTCCGTATTAGTTGACGCTGTTGAAAGAGACGCAGGCTCTCTCTCTCTCGCTCTCTCTCTAATAACTCGCTGCATTAATAACTGTATTAGTCTGCTATCAGTGGCTCAAGCCTCCACAACCAGCTTTAAAATAACGTTTCGGAACCAGCAAAAGAGCCGTTGGATGAGATGCGGAAGAAATAGTCCTACTCACAATAGCGATTTAAGTACAAAAACGGACAAATCCCTTTAAATATATCATCGGATCAATGTCTTGAGATTTGGTAACCGTAGTATAAGCGGAATAATTGACTCCACTTCGCGTCGTGACCGCATCACCACCTCGGGTGTGCATTATTTTTCTAATTATTCAACAGCCCGTCGTCAATTATTCCTTACATATGCTTGGTATGATAAGAATGCTGCCGTAAATAACAGCCCAATTCAAATGTTTACGTGCTTTTCTTCTTTTTATTTTTTGAGCGGTGATGAAATATATCGCTCTTGAAAATACTTGCCAGCATTTAAAGAAATGCTAGAAATGCATCCAAATGACAGCAAAGTGCAACCGTACGGTGCTCTGCAGGGGTCAAAAAGGATATAAACAGTGAATTTTGAAGTGATATATTCTTGAAAACTCAGAAATGTGGATTCGGACAGCAATTAAATGACCACACGAGTCGACACGACCTTGTGTTTGTCTAAAGCAGTCGGTCATTCGGCCAGGGATTTTTACGCGGGTGGTGGGAGATGGACGGCAATAAAATAAGATTAGCCGCTGTAAATGACGACAATACCTTCCGACCGCACAAGAGAAACAGTTACCAGGGCTTCAGCAACTCCTTCACCACTAACGGAGCGAGCTGGAAAATCAAACTTTTCCCGGGACACAACATCATGGCCACCAACAAAACTCAGCAAAGATTGTTCTTGCTCCGGCTTTAATAACTTCTGGATATTAGGTAGCGGTGCCACAACAGACCGATTGGCTTCGCTCGCATCTTTTCTCCGCTGCCATTACTGAACTACAACTCAAACTAGCGCACGACATCAACGTCATCGTTCTCAGCCACTCCCTCTGTTCGCTGATTGGACCGGTAAAAATTTGTTCGGAGAAAACCTAAGACTATACCGCAGTCCCAGACGGAGTACTGAAGGAAAATGACAATTGAGTGGAAGTACGTAGGAGGGCGGAGCCAGGCTAAAGATATCTAGGATGTGGTGTTCAAAGGTTGTACATAGACCTCAACAGTTGACACACAAACCTCAAGAACAGTAACAATCAACAAAAGTAAAAAAGATGAGCTCTTAAAATCACAACACAAGAAATAACTTACAATAATGACAAAACAACTACACAAATGTAAGCTAGACGAGTAAAGTTTGATGATGAACTTTGAAGTTGGCTTGACAAGCCAGGTCTGGAAGTTTAAAATAACATTTGAACAGCTTGAAGTTTGAAGGTTTTACTCATAGAAAGTAAAGTGTTTTAACATGTTGCTAGCATGATTAAACACGTTGTTAAAATGTTTTAGCTGCACATTGGTAGCATGAATTAACATGTTTCTAATGTGATTTAGTATGTTGTTAACATGAATTAGCATGTTTGCTAACTTGCTTTAGCATTTTGTGAGCATGAATTAGCATGTTGCTTGCATGTTTTAACACGTTAACATGACTTTGCATGTTTTAATATTGTTAACATGAATTAGGATGATGCTAGCATGTTGTTAGCATTAATTAGCATGCCCTAAGCTAGTTGCAAGGCTTTGTTAGTGATAGATACATAGTGGATGAAGCTTGTTTTAAAATGTTAACATGACTTTGCATGTTTTGATATTGTTAACATGAATTAGGATGATGCTACCATGTTGTTAGCATTAATTAGCATGCCCTAAGCTAGTTGCAAGGCCTTGTTAGTGATAGATACATAGTGAATGAAGCTTGTTTTAAAATGTTAACATGACTTTGCATGTTTTAATATTGTTAACATGAATTAGGATGATCCTACCATGTTGTTAGCATTAATTAGCATGCCCTAAGCTAGTTGCAAGGCTTTGTTAGAGATAGATACATAGTGGATGAAGCTTGTTTTAAAATGTAAACATGACTTTGCATGTTTTAATATTGTTAACATGAATTAGGATGATGCTAACATGTTGTTAGCATTAATTAACATGTCCTAAGCTAGTTGCAAGGCTTTGTTAGTGATAGATACATAGTGGATGAAGCTTAAATTATCTATTAGAGTTATTGAATTGTACCGCATAATTTATTCATGCTCCAATCCATGTTGGGAAATCAAACCCTTAACATCTCAGCAATATTGTTCAATGTTAAACTCTTTGTTCAGAGACTAATATTTGCAAGATTCTGTTGGTCTAACAGAAAATTTATGCACATGACCCGTTAACTTATAATTATACCAGCACTTTTAATCTCAACACCCTGTCGGCAAAGCATCTTTGTTGGTTCCAATCCCAAGTTTGCCTCACTTGGGACAGGGTTTGAATTTAAGTAGATAAAACAGGTCTTAATCTTATTTCAGAGACTTACTTTCCAGGCTTTGCCGCGGTGCGTTTCCCCTCGAGGGAAGCTAACGGCACTCAGAAACACATGTTTTTTCCTCTGTCACACTGGCTTCTTATCTATCACAGGCCTCAACTAACAGCCCTGCTGTGAACACCGATTCAGAGCTCAATCCTCGGAGGGAGAAAAGATTTATTACCTCACGCTGGCAATTAATAATGATGCATGCGGTCGGCCACCACAGTGAGACTCAGGCGTAAAAACTGCAACTCCAAGCAAAAGAGCCAAGCTCTCTAACATCTAAACATCTCTGCTCTTCAGTGCATGAACATATGCTTTCATAGGGAACAGCTTGCTCTGAATAACTTCATGAATGTGATGTCAGAGTGTTTGGTGGTAAAATCACATGCATTTTGAATGATTTTTTTAAAGGGGTCATAACACACACACACACAGTTTCTGCCAGTCTCATGTTAATCTTGAGTATCTGTAGAGTAGTGTTGATCCTTCATATCTCCCAAGAGTCTTTAGTTTATCATATTTATAAAAGACAGATACACTGAACGGATTCTTTCTGAAAACAGCCAAGTCCGTGGAGGCGCGCAGTGGGCGGAGCTAAAGATTCATAAGCACACACACACACACACACACACACACACACACACACACACACACACACACACACACACACACACACACACACACACACACACACACACACACACACACACACACACACACACACACACACACACACACACACACACACACACACACACACACACACACACACACACACACACACACACACACACACACACACACACACACACACACACACACACACACACACACACACTAATGCTGGCACATTATATGCACTTACGCGCCAGTTGCCATCAAAACACACACATTTGATCAGTTTCTCTCACCGCCTGTGGTTTCCACTCATGACCGGGAACAAACACACACACACACTTGCAGAACTCCGGAAAACACAAACTGCTTCCACTGTTCCCTTAACGCTGGGTTATCCCGCCCTTTATGATGTCACACAGGGCCATACTCGAAAAAAAAAAAGTTCTGAAACTTGTTTGAATCCTGAAGGAGTGTATTTGCCACAGAAATACTCCGTCATACGTCCAACTCGTGTTTTGAAATGTTGTCCATGTTTAGCATGAGAATCAACTCTAACAGTGTCAATAAGTCAGAATGCAGGAAATAGCATTAGACCCCCCCCCCCCCCCAACAAAGATACATTTATTTACTATAAAATGTAAAGTCAAAATGGGCTCTGCACCTTCATTTGTGGATGTTGTTAGACATCCGTTGTCCTTTCTCTTCTCCTTATTTTCTCTCTCTGTCTGTTGGTGAATACGTGCCCTGAGCTCGTGTCACTTCTGTCAAACCTCTGTGAATAAAGCACATGACAGCTGTCAGTAAATACTGCAAATATAAAATACAGACACATGAATGTCATATCTTTTCTGAGAAGTATAAGCATTGTGTGCTGTGGCCTCAGTGTATAATTTATTGGGTCATTCTTAGGAAGCAGTGCCATTTGTGCCTGTTTTTGTTATTCTTTTTAGTCATCATAATAAAAATTGAGCTGCAAAAATGGCATTTCTGCAAATCAGATGGACAAATGCATATCATTTGTATTTTTACCTTTCACATTTTTTGCTGTTTACATTCGTCACACCCTATGCATTTTAAAATGTTTTTTTCTTTGCTTTGGTCTTTATTTGCAAGAAAAGAAATCTGTACATCCATCCATTCAGCAGAAATTACATTTTTGAAACTCACTTTTCTTTTTTTATTATAATGGGAATAAAACAGCAACAAAACCATTGTTGGGGGTAACGCGCGAGTTACTTTTTCAAATAAGTAACAAATTGCGTAATCAGATTACTTTTTTAAGGAACTAGTAAAGTAACATTACTCTTGAATTTACAACAAAATATCTGTTACTTTTCCAAAGTAACACATGTAAACAGATTACTTTTTCAAGTAATTAGTAAAGAAACACATTACTTTTGAATTTACAACAAAATATCTCAGTTACTTTTTCAAATAAGTAACACAAGTTATGTAATCGGATTACCTTTTCAAGTAACTAGTAAAGAAACACATTACTCTTGAATTGACAACAAAATATCTCAGTTACTTTTTCAAATAAGTAACGCAAGTTACATAATCTGATTACTTTTTCAAGTAACTAGTAAAGTAACATTACTTTTGAATTTACAATAAAATATCAGTTACTTTTCCAAAGTAACACACATTATGTAATCAGATTACATGTTTAAGTAATTAGTAAAGTAACACATTATTTTTGAATTTACAACAAAATATCAGAGTTACTTTTTCAAATAAATAACGTAAGTTACATAATCAGATTACTTTTTTAAGTAACTAGTAAAGTAACATTACTTTTAAATTTACAAAAAAATATTGGAGTTAATTTTTCCAATAAGTAAAGCAAGTTATGTAATCAGATTACTTTTTCAAGTAACTAGTAAAGTAACATTACTTTTGAATTTACAACAAAACATCTGTTACTTTTTCCCAATAAGTAACGCAAGTTACGTAATCTGATTACTTTTTCAAGTAACTAGTAAAGAAACACATTACAACAAAATATCTGAATTACTTTTTCAAATAACCCGTCATATAATCAGATTACTTTATCAAGTAACTAGTAAAGTATCATTCATTTTGAATTTACAACAAAATATCTGAATTACTTTTTCAAATAAGAAACACCAATTAGTTGTTTTCACTATGTATTGATTGTCAGCTCTACCTGTCCCAATGCTGAGAGAAATCAGTGGCCTTGTGTGTGGACATGATGCTGATTTTAGTTCTAGACTCAATGTGAGCAGGCATTTACTCATCACTCTTGCACAAACACTGATTCAGTATTCCTCAAAATTAATAGAAACAGTGAAATGCAAACTCAGAATATTACCCAAACCTGCAATAATTAAGTAGGTTAAATAAAACAAATATACTTTATGTATTTAATCTCACTTTACTTACCTGTATCTTTGCTGCTGATCTTGATGATCCAATTGAACCATACGAATAAGCGAAAAAGACAACATCACATTTGTGTATCGTGTGCTGAAGAGTGTTGAACTTTCTTCTTCTGTGGTCCAGAATGGCAGCACAGCTGAAAGGTTTGTTTGAGTGGCGCCATCTACTGTACAGGTGTGAATTTGCATTTACTTCACCCTGAGGATTATTCATTTAATTTTTGTTGTAAAAGGGCCTTTAATTTTGCCAAAGAAAACAGCCAGGCACAAGAAGAGCTTCAGACCATCTCTCATGGACAGTGAAATGCCAAAACATGTGCAATAAACAACACTATTTATACTTATATGTATTATATTTCATTATTTAGCATACCTCTTATTCACATTCCCTTGCATCTGTTTATACCTGTACATTGTCTATTTTGTATATTGTGTATCTTTGTATAAAGGTATTTATAAAAGTTACTTTGCATAAAAAGTAACTAAGTAACCTAATTAGTTACTTTTTAGGGAGTAATGCAATATAGAGTAACACACTACTTTTAAAAGTAACTTTCCCCAACACTGAACAAAACAAAAAACACTTTATAACAATCAAATACTAATAAGAAAATATACATTCATATCATCTGTAAATGAAGGCGACATAAATGGCACCATGAAAAATGAACAAAACAGGCTCTTTTTTTACTTTATTTGCAAGAACAGAAATCCTCAGATAGCTCAGACGAGTCATTCAGTGTTTCTCAAACACAAATCAGCCAGAAATAGACTCCTTAGAGGAAAGTGCGATTTTGAGTTCATCCGCACCCAGGTGAATTCACACGCTCTTTAAATAGCGCAGAGTTTCAGTTCGCATTAATCATAAACTGCCTCTCCTCTTCCCCAGACCATCGTGCGAGGCAGTATGATCGGCCACGGAGACTACATCTCAGCCATGCTGTCCGACATGAGCCGTCTGTCTGTCACCAGCTCCAACTCCCTGCGCAAGAGCAGCCCGTCGGCACGCAAGAGAGCGCAGTCGCTCGGCCGCCTGGGGGAAGTCAATGAGGCTGACGCCTATCAGTACGAAGGACTGGACGAGGTCGAATCGCACTGGGGCGACAAGTCGCGAAACATCCACAGCGAGAGCGGCACGCCGTACATGGGCCTGAAGAAGAGCATCACGCTACAGCCCAACGGCGTCCTGCCCAGGGCCAAATCCACCTATGAGGTCAGCATGAGCTCTCTGGAGAGGCCTCCACCCCCTCCGGCCCTTCCGGCCCCTCCGCCACCCCCCATCCCCGTCCCTCCGCCGCCCAGATCCATGTATCTGGGTGGAGATATCGGGAGCCCCACCGAGAGATTCATGATGAGACGAGAGTTTCCCATCGTGTTCGCACACAACCAGAGGCCCATCACCTGTTTCTACAGCCCCACGATGCCCATGCAGCAGCCGCACGGAGACAATCTCACTCCAGACATGAGGACAGCCAACCGACTGCTGGTCCACCCGCAAAACAGCCCAGGGAGACCATACTCCTCATATGACCTGAAGGTAAACACAAGTCTGTGCCCAACAGGCTCCTTTATGGCAGTGCAAATATTACATTTTTCCTTTATAGTTCAAATCAAAGCAAGTCACCGTCATTTCTATAGTGCCTTATACAATACAGATTGTTTCAAAGCAGCTTCACATCAACAAACATTGATGAAATTATAGCGGCAAGGATCCAAAGGGGCCAAGCACAAAGAACACGGCAAGTCATGCCATCATGGCTGGGAGCATCAGACTAACTGCAACAATGAGCAATTAAAGACATATTAAAGGGTTAGTTCACCCAAAAATGAAAATTCTGTCATTAATTACTCACCCTCATGTCGTTGGACACCCGTCAGACCTCCGTTCATCTTCGGAACAGAAATTAAGATATTTTAGTTGAAATCTGATGCCTCTGAATGCCTCCATTGGCTCAGTGGTACTCTACACTCTCAAGACCCTTAAAAGGCACTAAAGACGTCGTTACAAAGTCCATCTCACTACAGTGGTTCTACAATAACTTTATGAATCGGCGACAATAGTTTTTGTGCGCAAAAAAACCCTAAATAACGACTTACATAGTGATGACGATTTCAAAACAAAGCATCATGAAGCTTCGAAGCGTTATGAATCACTGAGCCGAATGATGATTCGGATCGCGTGTCAAACCGCCAAACTGCTGAAATTTGGCGAATCAAACCGCTGAATCGACTCACTGATTCATAACGCTTCGAAGCTTCATGATGCTTTGTTTTGAAATCGTCATCACTATATAAGTCGTTATTTAGGGTTTTTTTGCGCACAAAAACTATTGTCGCCGATTCATAAAGTTATTGTAGAACCACTGTAGTGAGATGAACTTTGTAACGACGTCTTTAGTGCCTTTTAAGGGTCTTGAGAGTGTAGAGTACCATTGAGCCAATGGAGGACTTTCAGAGGCATCAGATTTCAACTAAAATATCTTAATTTCTGTTCCGAAGATGAACGGAGGTCTGACGGGTGTCGAACGACAAGAGGGTAAGTAATTAATGACAGAATTTTCATTTTTGGGTGAACTAACCCTTTAATGGTTTCTCCCTGGTTTCTCCCAAGGTTTATTTTTCTCCATTAGGTCACCTAATGGGGTTTTGGTTTCCTTGCCACTGTTGCCTCTGGCTTGGCTTGCTCAGTTTGGGACACTACATTTTTCAACTAAACATCGAAATAAATCTAATTAATAAACTAAATTAACCATATAAACTAAATTACTGATCTAATTATTGATCTAAAGCCCACACTGTCACTGTATGATAATTGAAATGAACTGATGACATCAGCGTTTTCTCCAGAATGGCTATACGGCTGAATAAAATTATGCTGCATTATTTTCCTGTTTAACACTGTAAAGCTGCTTTGAAACAATCTACATTGTTAAAAGCGCTATATAAATAGAGTTGACTTGACTTGACTTGACATATTAAGATGATTTCAGGCAAAATGGCTGAAAATTCACAAATACAGTCACTAGTCAAATTATTTAATGGCTTATTACTTTCGACCAATAGGTAGCGCTGTGACCAAATTGATGTGGCGTGGTCAGTGTGAGGTGACAATGGCACATGCCATGTTTGGTGTCAATATGCCAAAGCATTGCAGAGATACAACCTCAGAGTTGTTTTGGCATAATGCCATCAACTTACAAAAATGGTTTCGCCTATTAGCTATGTTTCCATCCAAAGTTGCGAATGTAATTTATGCGCAAAAATGCAATATGCATAAAACATTTGCGAATGTCGAGGAAGAGAACACACGAGTCGAAGAGAACATAATCGTCACTTCCTGATAAACTACCGCTAAAAAATAACATAGGAGAAGCCACCATATATAATCATTTTCCTATATAATAAATGATTTGCATCTCAGAGAAACTTGTGCGTCTCAATAAACTTGTTGTCATGCTTTCAGAGGCAGATGTGCTGTTTGGGAATGCAGTCATGTAAGAAAGGAGTGAAATATATCTTTGACAACAGACTTCTGAATGACCAAAATAGCATTTCAGATGTTTTGCAAACAAGATTTTTCCGCTGGTTACTACAGTTACGCTGTTACATCGCGAAAGTCACATGATTTTTTTAATGCGTGTCAAGGAATTTATTTGATAATGTATTTCCATCGTAGTTTATGCGCATGTTTTCGTATCGGATAGAAAATGTATCCTACTCAAACGAGCGCACAATTTTTTTATGCGCATTTTTAGAATCTATGCGCATCTTGGCGTTTCCATTCAGCATTTTTTGATGCGATATCCCAAAATGCGCATAAAAATAGGTGGATGGAAACATAGTTAATGACACTAAATTCATAACTTTTTGCCGGCATGGTCTGTAGATGATATGATTTTGGTGAAAATCACACCTGTCTGGAAGTTTCTAGTATGCCTAATAAGACCTTGATTAGCTGGTACAGGTGAGTTTAATTGGGGTTGGAGCTAAACTCTGCAGGACAGTGGCCCTCCAGGAGCAGGATTGGACACCCCTGGTGTATATGATACAAATGTTGTATTTTTTGACCAGTTTTAAAGTTTTACTACATTTTCTTTCTGGAATCCACCTTGAAATCCTACCCCCTGTTGGGATCAGGATAATCCTGTTTTTTTTTTATCAAAGTTATCCAAATCCTACTGACAAGTTTTGAACAACACAAACTGAAGGTTTGATCCAGATTAAAACTAGGATTGGATTCCGTGATCTAATCTGATTTAAGATTCCTTCTTTCCCTTTTGAACAACCCATTTGATCCAATCCGATAACCAAAATCCGTTGAACAACTGGCCCATGATGATTTGCTCTGATTTAAAAATCACAGGATATTTATTGAATGTAAATTTTATTCAGCAAGGATGCATCAGAGATGTATAAAGTACTAGAGACACAGACTTGAGTAAAAGTTCCTTATCAAAAAAGGGACTTGAGTAGAAGTTGAAGTGCTCTTTAAGCACCACACTTAAGTAGAAGTACTAAAGTATTCAACATTTTTTGTACTTAAGTATTGCAAGTTTATTTTAAAATGTACTACTCAAGTACTGAAAGTAAAAGTACAAGTATTGTGTTATGTAGTTATTAAAGAAAGTAGTCAAAAGTTTGAACATCATATTGTTTTTATTATTTCAAATGATTAAGCTAAAGGACAATCACAATGTTGGTAGGTAATTTTTCTACATATTGTCATATAAATAACCTGAAAATACTGTAGTTCATTAAGATTAAATCTTACTATAACCACTCTTACTAAAAAAAATGGGGTAAGCACACTTATATTCTCATTTCAAGAGGTGTTCTGAGTAAATTGTTTGTTTGTAACACTTAACAATATGGTTTGATTTGTTAACATTACATTAGTTAATGTATTAGACTAATAACTAACATGAACTAACCATGATCAATACATTTGTTAAGCTACTGTATTTATTAATCTTTGTTAATCTTAGTTAATAAAAATACAGCTGTTCATTGTTTGTATATGTTTGTTACAACCGCTAGGGTTCAGCCGTAACAGAAAAAGGAAGAGAGTCCACACCAGAGAGAATTCTAAATAATAAGTTTTTATTTACAAAAATAAGGGTTTAGCGTCAGGGGTAGACAAGGCCAAAATAACAAACAAAACAAACTTCTTTTAGAAACTAATTTACCTATAACAAAAATAAAGAAAACAAAATACAGTTAGCTTCCCTATCTCCCTTTAACATAAACAAGGTTCAAAATGAGGTATAAATAAATTGGCGTCAAACCCCCTACATCCCTTAAGTAGACAAAACAATGTTTAAAGAAAATAGATATAACATTGAGTGGCAAATAAATCAAGATATATTACCAGGTCAAAAATCAAACAAACAAACAAACATCAGGAAAAAACTGGAAAATCAAGGCTCACCAAATAAACAAACACTTCATAGTTTCACAGAAATACTATCAATCTCTCTGATAAGACTCTCTAATTCAAACGAAGCAAAAAAAAACACGACGTACGACGACAAACAGAATGTCATGAAGACCGACGGCACAAAATGGCATGAAGCCCTGAATGAGTGTTTGGGGCGGTCCTTATATCTGGATCAGGTGCTTGGCTGGACCAATCACAGTCTTCGGGTGATTAATAGATGAAACACCAATCTGCAACACAAACATACATCTACACACAGAGATAGACCGTATACACAACTAGTTGATAAAATAAAACTTCAAGATCATAACACCCCCACCCATAAAATAAAACACACCGTTTTACTGGTGGACACGGGATAGTGAATCAGCTATCACATTTTCAATACCTCTCTTATGCGAAATCTTCATATTGTAACTTTGACAGATAAGGGACCATCGCATTAAACGATGATTGGAATTACACATCTGTTGAAGAAACGTAAGAGGATTATGGTCAGTAAAAATGGTAACTGGGTGTACACTTGAACCGACATACACTTCGAAGTGTTGTAAGGCGAGGATCAATGCGAGAGCTTCTTTCTCTATGGTACTGTAGTTCATTTGATGTTTGAGGAACTTCTTAGAAAAGAAACTAATCGGATGACTCAAATCATCTTCACCGGTCTGTAATAACACAGCACCGGCACCAGTGCCACTAGCATCAACTTCAATCTGGATTGGTTTTTCAAAATGGGGTGCAACAAGTACAGGGGTACTACAGAGCAAAGTTTTCAGAGCGTCAAAAGCTGATTGACATTCAGAAGTCCACTTGAAAGATACTGCTTTACTCAGTAATTCAGTGAGAGGCCTAGCAACATCAGAAAAATTCTTACAAAAACAACGATAATAACCCGTCATTCCTAAAAATCGACGGAGTTCCCTTCTTGATTTTGGAATCGGAAAATCGAGGATGACCTGAACCTTTGAGTTCAAGGGACGAACTTGACCACTACCGACTTCTTTACCTAAATAGGTGACTGTGGCACAACCGAATTCACATTTCGCTAGATTCAAGGTAAGACTAGCATCTCTAAGACGTTTGAAGACTTCCTCTAAAGTTTTAAGATGTTCTTCCCAAGTGTTAGCATAACACACAACATCATCTAAATAAGCTTCACACCTTGACACATTGGCTAACACGACAGACATTAAACGCTGAAAAGTTGCTCCAGCATTTCGAAGGCCGAAAGGCATTACCCGGTATTGTAGAAATGCATCAGGGGTAGCAAAAGCCGAAATTTCGGACGCTCTTTCCGTGAGCGGCACCTGCCAATAACCTTTTAGCAGATCGAGTTTAGTCACAAATTTAGCATTTCCCACACGATCTACACAATCTTCCATGCGTGGAAGTGGGAAAGAATCAGCCTTAGTTAATATATTCACTTTTCTATAATCTGTACAGAACCTTGAAGTACCATCTGGTTTGGGAACCAGAAGACAAGGTGAACACCATGGACTAGAACTAGGAACTGCCAAGCCGTTTTCAAGCAAATACTGAGTTTCTTGCCTCATCAGTTCTCTCTTAAGTGGGTTAACTCGATAAGCACTTTGTTTCACGGGTGCATGTGAATCGACATCAATGTCATGTTTTAACACGTGAGTTGTAGTAGGCGAGTCACTAAACAAAGTCGGATACCTCTCAATCAAATGTGTGATGTCAGCCTGGGCAGACACGGACAAATGCAACACTTTTGCAGAAAAGTTTAACAGAGTTTCAGAATTTGGTAACCGAGCAGTCGAAAAGGCGGCACTACTCATCTTCAAACCATCAATTTCTGGGGAATATTCTGAGAGTGATACATTAGCTGGGACGACAGTTACAACAGGAACTTTAGTCTCTGAGTTAGAGCGTGTCACATAGGCTTTCAGCATATTAATATGACAGACTCGGGACTTTCTCTTGCGATTTGGGGTGTCAACAACATAATCAGTTTCACTCAGTTTCTCTTTAATCTCGTAGGGACCAGAAAATTTTGCCTTAAGTGCCGAACCCGGCACAGGAAGTAAAACAAGAACTTTGTCTCCAATTTGAAACGAGCGTTGTACAGCTTTTTGATCATACCTAGCTTTCATTTGCTCTTGGGCAGAATCAAGAGAGCGTTTTGCCAGCAGGCATACTTTATGCAATCGCTCACGAAACAAACTAACGTAATCTAAAACATTCTGAGTGGGAGACGGATGGTCAGAAGAAAGAAATTGCTCTTGCAAAATCCTTAATGGACCACGCACAGTGTGCCCAAAGATCAATTCAGACGGACTAAAACCGAGAGAAGCTTGAGTTGTGGTTCGAATTGCAAACAGTAACAATGGAATTTCCTCATCCCATTCCTTCTGTTGTTCAACACAAAAAGTTCGGAGCATGGACTTGAGAGTTTGATGAAATCGTTCGATAGCACCTTGAGACTGAGGATGATACGCACTAGATACTTGATGCTTAATGTTTAATTTTTTTATTACTTTGGCGAACACTTTAGACATGAAATTGGTTCCTTGATCAGACTGAATGTATTTCGGAATTCCAAAAGTAGTACAGAATTTAACAATCGCTTTGACAATTGCATGAGCCTTAAGTGAACGTAGTGGTATCGCTTCAGGATACCTGGTCGACGTACACATTAAAGTTAACAAGTAGGAATTTCCAGATTTAGTTTTGGGTAACGGCCCAACACAATCAATCAAAATCCGCTCAAATGGTTCACCAAGTACAGGTATCGGTTTCAATGGCGCTGGGGGAATGACCTGATTGGGCTTACCAGATAACTGACACGCGTGACAAGATTTACAGAATTTAGCAACGTCAGATTTCATTGCAGGCCAAAAGAAATGCTTCAACAAACCATCATATGTTTTCCGAACACCTACGTGACCGGAAAGCTCATGGTCATGTGCCACACTCAGCACTTGTTCGCGAAAGGGTTTTGGAACGACGACTTGAACAACAGTGCCCCATTCATCCTTGACATGTGGAGACCACTTGCGCATAAGAACGCCGTCTTCAAAGTAGTAAGCCACGGGATGCTCTGGCAAAACGGTCGGCTCGACAACAGCTGCAACACAGTGAAACAGAGTTTGATCGGCACGTTGTGCCTCAATTAACATAGCTTTCCCAAATGGCAAATCAACATTAGGAAGTGCACACATTTTTAATTCAACTGAATCAACATTTTCCTTTGTCTCAGCAGAATTATCATCACACAAAAAAGTTTTGGACAGATCCACAGAGTCTTTAAATTTCTCAGCTTGAGCTCGCGTCACTACACAGGTACTAAAAACATCAGGAAACTCTCTCTCTAGCACATCTTCGTCAGGTGAAACAGGCACATCCATCACTTCAGGTAAACAGAACACTTTGTCACCTGCCAGATCATTTCCCAAAATGAGCGATACACCTTTAACAGGTAATTCAGTCCGAACAGCCAGTCTAACATTCCCCAAAACAATCTTAGAGCGCAAAAAGACATTATGCAAAGGAACTTTTACTACTGAAAGATCAATGCCTTGAACTAGTACATTGGTACCACAATTTGACTGTTCTGAAAATCGCAGCACACTCTCTAAAATAAAGGATTGCGCAGCACCTGTGTCACGGAGCATGCGAACAGGTTTCCTTTCTAATTCAGCTTCGTCAAGTGAAACAACACCATCAAAGATGAACGGCTCAAAAGTAGATTCAGTGGCTGTGTTCGAAGAGATCGGTTCGGAAGAAAAGATAGGTCGTTCAACTAATGCGACACTTTTAGAAGTGTTCGCTTTCTTGCCAGATTTACGTTTCAGAACAGGACAAGCAGCAATAAGATGCCCCACCTCATGGCAGTAAAAACATTCACGACTTTCACTTCTGTCTGCACTTGAAACGTTCTTAGGCATCACTGTGACATCCTTAGAACTGTGAAATCGATCAGGGAAATTAAGCTTTGCAGCTGAAAATATTACTTTATGAGTAAGCACGAACTCATCAGAAAAAACGGCAGCATCAGAAAGAGAAGACACTTTCTGCTCATTTAAGTAAACCACGATTTTCTCGGGTAAACAATTCTTAAACTCCTCCAACAACATTAGCTCCTTAAGCTGCTCAAACGTAACTACTTTGTTTGCCGTGCACCACTTATCAAACAAATTTGCTTTGTCTCTCGCAAATTCTACATAAGTTTGACTAGAGGTTTTCATATGACTACGGAACTTTTGTCGGTACGCTTCGGGAACTAATTCATAAGCACGCAAAACGGCAGTCTTCATTACATCATAATCAAGGCTTTGTTCAAGCGTTAATGCCGAACAAACTTCTTGTGCTTTGCCAACAAGTTTACATTGCAATAACAGCGGCCAAACGTTACGCGGCCACTTTAACGTGGCGGCAATTCGTTCAAACACAGTGAAGTAAGTGTCAACCTCGCTTTCTCGAAACAGTGGAACTAGTGAAATTTGGCGACTAATATCAAATTCAGGTGGACTTACTTGTGGGTTGCGTCGTGGTGCAGGGATAGGACTCGGAGTGGAAACGGCGATGGGTGACGACACAGGCACGCTTACCCCAAGCGCATCAGCAACTGAGGGGTGAACAGATGATTTAGTTTTGAGTTCAAGCTCCAGCTCTTTGAGCCTGATATCTCTCTTGGTTTCAA
>NC_137106.1:4801236-4843736 GCF_949357685.1 Gobio gobio
TCTGTCTGTGTAGGCTATACAATACACATTTCATGTTGCTTTTACACAAAATGCATACAGTTAAAGGGTTAGTTCACCCAAAAATGAAAATTCTGTCATTAATTCCTCACCCTTATGTCGTTCGACACCCGTCAGACCTCCGTTCATATTCGGACACAAATGAAGATATTTTAGTGTAAAGCTGATGCTGAGAAAGGCTTCAGATTGGCCTCCATTGGCATTCAGTACATTTACACTCACAAGACCCATAAAAGGCACTTAAAACATCGTTACAAAGTCCATCTCACCACAGTGGCTCTACAATAATCTTACGATGCGACGACAATAGTTTTTGTTCGTAAAAAAAAATCTAAATAACACCTTTATCCAGCTTGTTACTGCCTTCCGCGTGTGTCTCCACGACGCATGCGCGAGAATATGACGCAGATCCGGCGTTCGAGTGCACACTTTAGTCCCATTTTGAGAACTACGCTGAGACCTAAAACACGATCAATGTAGAATCCAACAGCTGAGATACGCGCGTCTTCCTCTGCTTGTAAATAAATCGCTTCTGGGTCATGTGTCCGAACGCCGGATCTGCGTCATATTCTCGCGCATGCGTCGTGGAGACACACACGGAAGACAAGAACAAGCTGGATAAAGGTGTTATTTTGATTTTTTTTTTGCGCACAAAAACTATTGTCGTCGCATCGTAAGATTATTGTAGAGCCACTGTGGTGAGATGGACTTTGTAACGACATTTTAAGAGCCTTTTATGGGTCTTGTGAGTGTAAATGTTCTGAATGCCAATGGAGGCCTATCTGAAGCCTTTCTCAGCATCAGCTTTACACTAAAATATCTTCATTTGTGTCTGAAGATGAACGGAGGTCTGACGGGTGTCCAACGACGTGAGGGTGAGGAATTAATGACAGAATTTTCATTTTTGGGTGAACTAACCCTTTAACACACATTTTAAATGCTTGAACTCAGGGGCGATTCTAGGATTTTCATTTTAGGGCGGCTCAGCCCCCAGTGAGGGTATGAAATAAAACATGGTCACACTTTAGTTTAGGGTCCAATTCTCACTATTAACTAGTATCTTAATAGTATACGTTTTAGGATATTGGCTGTTTATTATTACTTATAAAGCAAATATGAATGCCTTATTCTGCATGACCATATTGTACCTTAATCATACAATGTAGGCAGGTTTATAATCACTGAGATTATAAAATTGTGATTTCCATGATCTACATATGTGCATTTGAAGATGTTCTGAACGCATAGATAACAACAGCTTGAAAACCATGTCAGTGGGCAGATATGACTGATAAAGTATTTCCATTTTCGTCAGTGAAGACAGTAAAACATATGTTTAACTGATATTTATGTTTTATGAATCATTTTCATAGACATGTTAATTTACTGAAGGCTACCAGGAAAGCTAGGTAACTAAATGTGTTAAATTAATTCACAATATGCACACATTCATTACTAATCTTATACATGCTGAAAAAAGCTGAGCTTTTTTATTTACTGAATGCTACAAATAGAATTATATTAATTTACAATATGCACACATTCATTACTATTAATCTTATGCCTAATCTGAAGAAAACGGCTGTGTTAATATTTCTTGTTTGTTAATTATATTATAAATGGCATTACATAGGCCTATTTCAATTCAAAAATAGCGAAATTAGACAAAAGTTTATTAATTTGCCTGAATATTTTTGTCATTTGTTTAACATTTCTGACTTAAAGAAGCAGCTATCAAATATTAAATGTTAAGTTTAGCAACATATCTAGCACTTTACGTCTAGTCGTGCTGCTAAAATTTGTGCTCAGCCTCTGTGCGTACATAAAGCCCGCCTACTCTGATTTGATTGGTTTTCTCAAATATTTTGACAATGAGGCTCAGATCAATACACGATGTTGGTGTGTTAAGAGTTTAGGAAAATTGTTAAAAGTATTAAAAAAATTGTCATAGCGATCGTAAAAAAACTGTAATATGTTATAATATTACACAATATTATATAACATAATATACAGTATATACATAGATTATATTTATAAAATATATCTATATGTGTGTGTGTGTGTGTGTGTGTGTGCGTGCGTGCGTGTGTGTGTGTGTGTGTATCTGTATATATATATATATTTTTTTTACACATATTTATAAACTCAAACTTTTATGTTAGATGTGATTAATTGATTTGACAGCACTGAATATAATATAATTTAATAAATATAATTATTACTGTCAATTTCGATTCATCATGAATAATAGAATAACAAAAGTGTAATATATATATATGTGTGTGTGTGTGTGTGTGTGTGTGTGTGTGTGTGTGTGTGTGTGTGTGTGTGTGTGTGTGTGTGTGTGTGTGTGTGTGTGTGTGTGTGTGTGTGATGGGTAGGTTTAGGGGCAGGGTCAGTGTAAGGGGATAGAAAATACGGTTTGTACGGTATAAAAACCTTTACGCCTATGGAATGTCCCCACATTTCACAAAAACAAACATGTGTGTGTGTGTGTATACATATATACTTATACACACATATATTTATTAATTCAAACTTTTATGTTAGACGTGATTAATTGATTTGACAGCAATGAATATAATATAATTAATATAATTTGCAAGCATGTAATGGTTGAACGATTGTGAAGACAGAAAACATGCAATAATGAATCATTCTTAATAAGACCAGGAACATTAAAGAAAGAGTCTGTTCTCATGTCATATCACTTTAAGGTCTAATGTTAGAGCTTTAATAATCCCATGTTGTATTCCTGTAGTGTTTTATTCACACCACAAGAGGGCGATGTGCAGTTAGCTCATTAATCTGCTGTGATTCTCCTGCATGTCTCCAGGCTTTAATGCGATTAGACAGTCAGATTAGCAGATGTTGTGATGACATGCAGGGGAATTTGATTTGTGATCTAATTAGTTTGGTAAATGCATCTCTGAGTCTGACGAAGAACTAGATCTACACAAACACTGCTCTATGTCACGTCCCGTCAGGCCTGAGACGGCATCACAGGAGGAGGAGATCCGACCTGAGCGCACAGTATATACACACACACACACACACACACACACACACACTCACACACACACACACTCACACACAGGACGAGATCTGACCTGAGCGCACACTATACACACACACACACACACACACACTCACACACAGGACGAGATCTGACCTGAGCGCACACTATACACACACACACACACACACACACTCACACACAGGACGAGATCTGACCTGAGCGCACACTATACACACACACACACACACACACACACTCACACACAGGACGAGATCTGACCTGAGCGCACACGTTTGCAAACATGATTGATTTAGCACACCGTGCCAGAGGACAGCAGATCAGTCCAGAGAGAGGCCATTACAAACACAATCATACGACATCAATAAAAGAGAATAAGCCTGCATCTTAAAAAAGTTTTTTTCCTAGACAAAAGATATATGTATATACAAATCTATATATAAATAATAATACTAATAATTAATAAACAAAACATTTCTTTACAGCAGGCTAAACCTACACTCCAAAAAATGCTGGGTTAAAAACAACCCAAGTTGAGTTGAAAATGGACAAACCCAGCAATTGGGTTGTTTTAACCCAGCGGTTGGGTTAAAACAACCCAATCGCTGAGTTAAAACAACCCAATCGCTGAGTTAAAACAACCCAATCGCTGGGTTAAAACAACCCAATCGCTGAGTTAAAACAACCCAATCGCTGAGTTAAAACAACCCAATCGCTGGGTTAAAACAACCCAATCGCTGAGTTAAAACAACCCAATCGCTGGGTTAAAACAACCCAATCGCTGAGTTAAAACAACCCAATCGCTGGGTTAAAACAACCCAATCGCTGAGTTAAAACAACCCAATCGCTGAGTTAAAACAACCCAATCGCTGGGCTAAAACAACCCAACCGCTGAGCTAAAACAACCCAATCGCTGGGTTAAAACAACCCAATCGCTGAGTTAAAACAACCCAATCGCTGAGTTAAAACAACCCAATCGCTGAGTTAAAACAACCCAATCGCTGAGTTAAAACAACCCAATCGCTGGGTTAAAACAACCCAATCGCTGGGTTAAAACAACCCAATCGCTGGGTTAAAACAACCCAATCGCTGAGTTAAAACAACCCAATCGCTGAGTTAAAACAACCCAATCGCTGGGTTAAAACAACCCAATCGCTGGGTTAAAACAACCCAATCGCTGAGTTAAAACAACCCAATCGCTGAGTTAAAACAACCCAATCGCTGGGTTAAAACAACCCAATCGCTGAGTTAAAACAACCCAATCGCTGAGTTAAAACAACCCAATCGCTGGGCTAAAACAACCCAACCGCTGAGCTAAAACAACCCAATCGCTGGGTTAAAACAACCCAATCGCTGGGTTAAAACAACCCAATCGCTGAGTTAAAACAACCCAATCGCTGAGTTAAAACAACCCAATCGCTGAGTTAAAACAACCCAATCGCTGGGTTAAAACAACCCAATCGCTGAGTTAAAACAACCCAATCGCTGGGTTAAAACAACCCAATCGCTGAGTTAAAACAACCCAATCGCTGGGTTAAAACAACCCAATCGCTGAGTTAAAACAACCCAATCGCTGAGTTAAAACAACCCAATCGCTGGGCTAAAACAACCCAACCGCTGAGCTAAAACAACCCAATCGCTGGGTTAAAACAACCCAATCGCTGGGTTAAAACAACCCAATCGCTGAGTTAAAACAACCCAATCCCTGAGTTAAAACAACCCAATCGCTGAGTTAAAACAACCCAATCGCTGGGCTAAAACAACCCAACCGCTGAGCTAAAACAACCCAACCGCTGAGCTAAAACAACCCAATCGCTGGGTTAAAACAACCCAATCGCTGAGTTAAAACAACCCAATCGCTGAGTTAAAACAACCCAATCGCTGGGCTAAAACAACCCAATCGCTGAGTTAAAACAACCCAATCGCTGAGTTAAAACAACCCAATCGATTAAAACAACCCAATCACTGGGCTAAAACAACCCAATCGCTGGGTTAAAACAACCCAATCGCTGGGTTGAAACAACCCAATCACTGGGTTATAACAACCCAATCGCTGATTAAAAAACCCAATCACTGGGTTAAAACAACCCAATCGCTGAGTTAAAACAACCCAATCGCTGGGTTAAAACAACCCAATCGCTGGGTTGAAACAACCCAATCACTGGGTTATAACAACCCAATCGCTGATTAAAAAACCCAATCACTGGGTTAAAACAACCCAATCGCTGAGTTAAAACAACCCAATCGCTGGGCTAAAACAACCCAACCGCTGAGCTAAAACAACCCAATCGCTGGGCTAAAACAACCCAATCGCTGAGTTAAAACAACCCAATCGCTGGGCTAAAACAACCCAATCGCTGAGTTAAAACAACCCAATCGCTGAGTTAAAACAACCCAATCGATTAAAACAACCAAATCACTGGGCTAAAACAACCCAATCGCTGGGTTAAAACAACCCAATCGCTGAGTTAAAACAACCCAATCGCTGGGTTGAAACAACCCAATCACTGGGTTATAACAACCCAATCGCTGATTAAAAAACCCAATCACTGGGTTAAAACAACCCAATCGCTGAGTTAAAAAAAAACAATCGCTGAGTTAAAACAACCCAATCGCTGGGTTAAAACAACCCAATCGCTGGGTTAAAGCAACCCAACCGCTGGGTTAAAACAACCCAATCGCTAAGTTAAAACAACCCAACCGCTGGGTTAAAACAACCCAATCGCTGAGTTAAAACAACCCAACCGCTGAGTTAAAACAACCCAATCGCTGGGTTAAAACAACCCAATCGCTGAGTTAAAACAACCCAATCGCTGGGTTAAAACAACCCAATCGCTGAGTTAAAACAACCCAATCCCTGAGTTAAAACAACCCAATCACTGAGTTAAAACAACCCAATCACTGAGTTAAAACAACCCAATCGCTGAGTTAAAACAACCCAATCCCTGAGTTAAAACAACCCAATCGCTGGGTTAAAACAACCCAATCGCTGAGTTAAAACAACCCAATCACTGAGTTAAAACAACCCAATCACTGGGTTAAAACAACCCAATCGCTGAGTTAAAACAACCCAATCCCTGAGTTAAAACAACCCAATCGCTGGGTTAAAACAACCCAATCGCTGAGTTAAAAGAACCCAATCCCTGAGTTTAAACAACCCAATCACTGAGTTAAAACAACCCAATCGCTGGGCTAAAACAACCCAACCGCTGAGCTAAAACAACCCAATCGCTGGGCTAAAACAACCCAATCGCTGAGTTAAAACAACCCAATCGCTGGGCTAAAACAACCCAATCGCTGAGTTAAAACAACCCAATCGCTGAGTTAAAACAACCCAATCGATTAAAACAACCCAATCACTGGGCTAAAACAACCCAATCGCTGGGTTAAAACAACCCAATTGCTGAGTTAAAACAACCCAATCGCTGGGTTGAAACAACCCAATCACTGGGTTAAAACAACCCAATCGCTGATTAAAAAACCCAATCGCTGGGTTGAAACAACCCAATCACTGGGTTAAAACAACCCAATCACTGAGTTAAAACAACCCAATCGCTGAGTTAAAAAAACCCAATCCCTGAGTTAAAACAACCCAATCGCTGGGTTAAAACAACCCAATCGCTGAGTGAAAACAACCCAATCACTGAGTTAAAACAACCGAATCACTGGGTTAAAACAACCCAATCGCTGAGTTAAAACAACCCAATCCCTGAGTTAAAACAACCCAATCGCTGGGTTAAAACAACCCAATCGCTGAGTTAAAAGAACCCAATCCCTGAGTTTAAACAACCCAATCACTGAGTTAAAACAACCCAATCGCTGGGCTAAAACAACCCAATCGCTGGGCTAAAACAACCCAATCGCTGAGTTAAAACAACCCAATCGCTGGGCTAAAACAACCCAATCGCTGAGTTAAAACAACCCAATCGCTGAGTTAAAACAACCCAATCGATTAAAACAACCCAATCACTGGGCTAAAACAACCCAATCGCTGGGTTAAAACAACCCAATTGCTGAGTTAAAACAACCCAATCGCTGGGTTGAAACAACCCAATCACTGGGTTAAAACAACCCAATCGCTGATTAAAAAACCCAATCGCTGGGTTGAAACAACCCAATCACTGGGTTATAACAACCCAATCGCTGATTAAAAAACCCAATCGCTGAGGTAAAACAACCCAATCGCTGAGTTAAAACAACCCAATCGCTGGGTTATAACAACCCAATCGCTGATTAAAAAACCCAATCGCTGAGGTAAAACAACCCAATCGCTGGGTTAAAACAACCCAATCGCTGAGTTAAAACAACCCAATCGCTGAGTTAAAACAACCCAATCGCTGGGCTAAAACAACCCAACCGCTGAGCTAAAACAACCCAATCGCTGGGCTAAAACAACCCAATCGCTGAGTTAAAACAACCCAATCGCTGGGCTAAAACAACCCAATCGCTGAGTTAAAACAACCCAATCACTGAGTTAAAACAACCCAATCGATTAAAACAACCCAATCACTGGGCTAAAACAACCCAATCGCTGGGTTAAAACAACCCAATCGCTGAGTTAAAACAACCCAATCGCTGGGTTGAAACAACCCAATCACTGGGTTATAACAACCCAATCGCTGATTAAAAAACCCAATCACTGGGTTAAAACAACCCAATCGCTGAGTTAAAAAAAAACAATCGCTGAGTTAAAACAACCCAATCGCTGGGTTAAAACAACCCAATCGCTGGGTTAAAGCAACCCAACCGCTGGGTTAAAACAACCCAATCGCTGATTTAAAACAACCCAACCGCTGAGTTAAAACAACCCAATCGCTGGGTTAAAACAACCCAATCGCTGAGTTAAAACAACCCAATCGCTGGGTTAAAACAACCCAATCGCTGAGTTAAAACAACCCAATCCCTGAGTTAAAACAACCCAATCACTGAGTTAAAACAACCCAATCACTGAGTTAAAACAACCCAATCACTGAGTTAAAACAACCCAATCGCTGAGTTAAAACAACCCAATCCCTGAGTTAAAACAACCCAATCGCTGGGTTAAAACAACCCAATCGCTGAGTTAAAACAACCCAATCACTGAGTTAAAACAACCCAATCACTGGGTTAAAACAACCCAATCGCTGAGTTAAAACAACCCAATCCCTGAGTTAAAACAACCCAATCACTGAGTTAAAACAACCCAATCGCTGGGCTAAAACAACCCAACCGCTGAGCTAAAACAACCCAATCGCTGGGCTAAAACAACCCAATCGCTGAGTTAAAACAACCCAATCGCTGGGCTAAAACAACCCAATCGCTGGGCTAAAACAACCCAATCGCTGAGTTAAAACAACCCAATCGCTGAGTTAAAACAACCCAATCGATTAAAACAACCCAATCACTGGGCTAAAACAACCCAATCGCTGGGTTAAAACAACCCAATTGCTGAGTTAAAACAACCCAATTGCTGGGTTGAAACAACCCAATCACTGGGTTAAAACAACCCAATCGCTGATTAAAAAACCCAATCGCTGGGTTGAAACAACCCAATCACTGGGTTATAACAACCCAATCACTGATTAAAAAACCCAATCGCTGAGGTAAAACAACCCAATCGCTGAGTTAAAACAACCCAATCGCTGGGTTATAACAACCCAATCGCTGATTAAAAAACCCAATCGCTGAGGTAAAACAACCCAATCGATGGGTTAAAACAACCCAATCGCTGAGTTAAAACAACCCAATCGCTGGGTTAAAACAACCCAATCGCTGAGTTAAAACAACCCAATCCCTGAGTTTAAACAACCCAATCACTGAGTTAAAACAACCCAATCGCTGGGCTAAAACAACCCAACCGCTGAGCTAAAACAACCCAATCGCTGGGCTAAAACAACCCAATCGCTGAGTTAAAACAACCCAATCGCTGGGCTAAAACAACCCAATCGCTGAGTTAAAACAACCCAATCGCTGAGTTAAAACAACCCAATCGATGGGTTAAAACAACCCAATTGCTGAGTTAAAACAACCCAATCGCTGGGTTGAAACAACCCAATCACTGGGTTAAAACAACCCAATCGCTGATTAAAAAACCCAATCGCTGGGTTGAAACAACCCAATCACTGGGTTATAACAACCCAATCGCTGATTAAAAAACCCAATCGCTGAGGTAAAACAACCCAATCGCTGAGTTAAAACAACCCAATCGCTGGGTTATAACAACCCAATCGCTGATTAAAAAACCCAATCGCTGAGGTAAAACAACCCAATCGCTGAGTTAAAACAACCCAATCGCTGGGTTAAAACAACCCAATCGCTGAGTTAAAACAACCCAATCCCTGAGTTTAAACAACTCAATCGCTGAGTTAAAACAATCGCTGAGTTAAAACAACCCAATCGCTGAGTTAAAACAATCGCTGGGTTAAAACAACCGCAGGTAGTTTAAGACTGGCTTTAGATTTTAAAAAATGGACTGTAAGGGAATATTATTATTTTTTATGTTTTAAAAACTTACAATAATGAAAACATGACATCATTTTTGGCGAGTTTGTAATGTAATAACTTTCTCATAATGTAAAAATTATTATTACATTATGAGGTCAAGATTTTATTACATTGAGAAAATTATTTAATTATGAAAATGTTATGATAATACTGTAATACTTATTACATTATGTACAGTTATTACATTATGAGTTGCTACAGTCATGAGACAGAGAAAGGAGAGTGAAATTGGCTTTGCAATATACACGATTTTCCCTAATTTTATATTGTCGGGAAAGAGATTGCAATAGTTTTGGTAATATTTAATGTATCGCCCAGCTCTAACTCAAAATCTGTGGGAATAAAACTAGATAGTAAAGAGTGCCAAACTCACCCTCATCAAGGGTTAGGCTCGACTGTTTCTGATGTGAAGCTTGCGATTGTCCTGCTGTGGTGAAGGAACGTAAAGTGAAAAGCACAGATGAAGCCCAGTTCTGTGAGTGTGTGATGTTGTGTTCAGGCTGAGTGAGGAGCAGATCGCGACGGTGTGTGAGGCCGTGCTGCAGGCGCTCGCCTATCTCCACTCGCAAGGCGTCATCCACAGAGACATCAAGAGCGACTCCATCCTGCTCTCACTGGACGGCCGCGTGAGTCCATCTGTCTGTCATCTCCACCTCCTCATCTCCACCTCCTCATCTCCTCCTCCTCATCTACACCTCCTCATCTACACCTCCTCATCTCCTCCTCATCTCCTCCTCATCTCCACCTCCTCATCTTCACCTCTCATCTCCTCATCTCCACCTCCTCATCTTCACCTCTCATCTCCACCTCCTCATCTCCACCTCCTCATCTCCTCCTCCTCATCTACACCTCCTCATCTACACCTCCTCATCTCCTCCTCATCTCCTCCTCATCTCCACCTCCTCATCTTCACCTCTCATCTCCTCATCTCCACCTCCTCATCTTCACCTCTCATCTCCACCTCCTCATCTCCACCTCCTCATCTTCACCTCCTCATCTTCACCTCTTCATCTTCACCTCCTCATCTTCACCTCTCATCTCCACCTCCTCATCTCCACCTCCTCATCTCCACCTCCTCATCTTCACCTCCTCATCTTCACCTCTTCATCTTCACCTCCTCATCTTCACCTCTCATCTTCACCTCCTCATCTCCACCTCCTCATCTCCACCTCCTCATCTCCACCTCCTCATCTTCACCTCCTCATCTCCACCTCCTCATCTTCACCTCTTCATCTTCACCTCCTCATCTCCACATCCTCATCTCCACCTCCTCATCTTCACCTCTTCATCTTCACCTCCTCATCTCCACCTCCTCATCTCCACCTCCTCATCTTCACCTCTCATCTCCACCTCCTCATCTCCACCTCCTCATCTCCACCTCCTCATCTTCACCTCTCATCTCCACCTCCTCATCTACACCTCCTTATCTCCACCTCCTCATCTTCACCTCTCATCTCCTCATCTACACCTCCTCATCTCCACCTCCTCATCTTCACCTCTTCATCTTCACCTCCTCATCTCCACCTCCTCATCTCCACCTCCTCATCTTCACCTCTCATCTCCACCTCCTCATCTCCACCTCCTCATCTTCACCTCTCATCTCCACCTCCTCATCTCCACCTCCTTATCTCCACCTCCTCATCTCCACCTCCTCATCTTCACCTCTCATCTCCACCTCCTCATCTCCACCTCCTCATCTTCACCTCCTCATCTACACCTCCTCATCTCCACCTCCTCATCTCCACCTCCTCATCTCCACCTCCTCATCTTCACCTCTCATCTCCACCTCCTCATCTCCACATCCTCATCTCCACATCCTCATCTACACCTCCTCATCTACACCTCCTCATCTTCACCTCCTCATCTTCACCTCCTCATTTCCACCTCCTCATCTCCACCTCCTTATCTCTTCATCTCCACCTCCTCATCTCCACCTCCTCATCTACACCTCCTCATCTACACCTCCTCATCTCCACCTCCTCATCTCCACCTCCTCCTCATCTCCACCTCCTCATCTCCACCTCCTCATCTTCACCTCTTCATCTTCACCTCCTCATCTTCACCTCCTCATCTCCACCTCCTCATCTTCACCTCTTCATCTTCACCTCCTCATCTTCACCTCCTCATCTTCACCTCTTCATCTTCACCTCCTCATCTCCACCTCCTCATCTTCACCTCCTCATCTCCACCTCCTCATCTTCACCTCTCATCTCCACCTCCTCATCTCCACCTCCTCATCTTCACCTCCTCATCTCCACCTCCTCATCTTCACCTCTCATCTCCACCTCCTCATCTTCACCTCCTCACCTCCTCATCTCCACCTCCTCATCTTCACCTCCTCATCTCCACCTCCTCATTTTCACCTCCTCATCTTCACCTCCTCATCTCCACCTCCTCATCTTCACCTATCATCTACACCTCCTCATCTACACCTCCTCATCTCCACCTCCTCATCTTCACCTCTCATCTCCACCTCCTCATCTACACCTCCTTATCTCCACCTCCTCATCTCCACCTCCTCATCTTCACCTCTCATCTCCACCTCCTCATCTCCACCTCCTCATCTTCACCTCCTCATCTACACCTCCTCATCTCCACCTCCTCATCTCTACCTCCTCATCTCCACCTCCTCATCTTCACCTCTCATCTCCACCTCCTCATCTCCACATCCTCATCTCCACCTCCTCATCTACACCTCCTCATCTTCACCTCCTCATCTTCACCTCCTCATTTCCACCTCCTCATCTCCACCTCCTTATCTCTTCATCTCCACCTCCTCATCTCTTCATCTTCACCTCCTCATGTCCACCTCCTTATCTCTTCATCTTCACCTCCTCATCTTCACCTCCTCCTCCTCATCTTCATCTCCACCTCCTCATCTCTTCATCTTCGCCTCCTCATCTTCATCTCCACCTCCTCATCTCTTCATCTTCGCCTCCTCATCTCTTCATCTTCACCTCCTCATCTTCACCTCCACGTCCTCATCTCCATCTTCACCTCATCTCCACCTCTTCATCTTCACCTCCTCATCTCTTCATCTTCACCTCCTCATCTTCGCCTCCTCATCTCTTTATTTTCACATCCTCATCTCTTCATCTTCACCTCTTCATCTTCACCTCCACCTCCTCATCTCCATCTTCACCTCATCTCCACCTCCTTGTCTCCACCTCTTCATCTTCACCTCCTCATCTCTTCATCTTCACCTCCTCATCATCTCTTCATCTCCACCTCCTCATCTCTTCATCTTCACCTCCTCATCTCCACCTCATCATCTCTTAATCTCCACCTCCTCACTTCCTCATCTTCACCTCCTCAACTCTTCATTTCCACCACATCAACACTTCATCTTCACCTCTTCATCTCCACCTCCTCATCTCTTCATCTCCACCTCCTCATCTCTTCATCTCCACCTCCTCACTTCCTCATCTTCACCTCATCATCTCTTCATCTTAACCTCCTCATCTTCACCTCCTCATCCCTTCATCTTCACCTCCTCATCTCCACCTCCTCATCTCTTCATCTCCACCTCCTCACTTCCTCATCTTCACCTCCTCATCTCTTCATCTCCACCTCCTCACTTCCTCATCTTCACCTCATCATCTCTTCATCTTAACCTCCTCATCTTCACCTCCTCATCCCTTCATCTTCACCTCCTCATCTCCACCTCCTCATCTCTTCATCTCCACCTCCTCACTTCCTCATCTTCACCTCCTCATCTCTTCATCTTCACCTCCTCATCCCTTCATCTTCACCTCCTCATCTCCACCTCCTCACCTCCTTATCTCTTCATCTTCACCTCCTCATCTTCACCTCCTCCTCCTCATCTCCACCTCCTCATCTCTTCATCTTCACTCCTCATCTCTTCATCTTCACCTCCTCATCTCTTCATCTTCACCTCCACCTCCTCATCTCCATCTTCACCTCATCTCCACCTCTTCATCTTCACCTCCTCATCTCTTCATCTTCACCTCCTCATCTCTTCATCTTCACCTCCTCATCTTCACCTCTTCATCTTCACCTCCTCATCTCTTCATCTTCACCTCCTCATCTTCGCCTCCTCATCTCTTTATTTTCACCTCCTCATCTCTTCATCTTCACCTCTTCATCTTCACCTCCACCTCCTCATCTCCATCTTCACCTCATCTCCACCTCCTTGTCTCCACCTCTTCATCTTCACCTCCTCATCTCTTCATCTTCACCTCCTCATCATCTCTTCATCTCCACCTCCTCATCTCTTCATCTTCACCTCCTCATCTCCACCTCATCATCTCTTAATCTCCACCTCCTCACTTCCTCATCTTCACCTCCTCAACTCTTCATTTCCACCACATCAACACTTCATCTTCACCTCTTCATCTCCACCTCCTCATCTCTTCATCTCCACCTCCTCATCTCTTCATCTCCACCTCCTCACTTCCTCATCTTCACCTCATCATCTCTTCATCTTAACCTCCTCATCTTCACCTCCTCATCCCTTCATCTTCACCTCCTCATCTCCACCTCCTCATCTCTTCATCTCCACCTCCTCACTTCCTCATCTTCACCTCCTCATCTCTTCATCTCCACCTCCTCACTTCCTCATCTTCACCTCATCATCTCTTCATCTTAACCTCCTCATCTTCACCTCCTCATCCCTTCATCTTCACCTCCTCATCTCCACCTCCTCATCTCCACCTCCTCATCTCCACCTCCTCATCTTCACCTCCTCATCTCCACCTCCTCATCTTCACCTCTCATCTCCACCTCCTCATCTTCACCTCCTCACCTCCTCATCTCCACCTCCTCATCTTCACCTCCTCATCTCCACCTCCTCATTTTCACCTCCTCATCTTCACCTCCTCATCTCCACCTCCTCATCTTCACCTATCATCTACACCTCCTCATCTACACCTCCTCATCTCCACCTCCTCATCTTCACCTCTCATCTCCACCTCCTCATCTACACCTCCTTATCTCCACCTCCTCATCTCCACCTCCTCATCTTCACCTCTCATCTCCACCTCCTCATCTCCACCTCCTCATCTTCACCTCCTCATCTACACCTCCTCATCTCCACCTCCTCATCTCTACCTCCTCATCTCCACCTCCTCATCTTCACCTCTCATCTCCACCTCCTCATCTCCACATCCTCATCTCCACCTCCTCATCTACACCTCCTCATCTTCACCTCCTCATCTTAACCTTCTCATTTCCACCTCCTCATCTCCACCTCCTTATCTCTTCATCTCCACCTCCTCATCTCTTCATCTTCACCTCCTCATGTCCACCTCCTTATCTCTTCATCTTCACCTCCTCATCTTCACCTCCTCCTCCTCATCTTCATCTCCACCTCCTCATCTCTTCATCTTCGCCTCCTCATCTTCATCTCCACCTCCTCATCTCTTCATCTTCGCCTCCTCATCTCTTCATCTTCACCTCCTCATCTTCACCTCCACGTCCTCATCTCCATCTTCACCTCATCTCCACCTCTTCATCTTCACCTCCTCATCTCTTCATCTTCACCTCCTCATCTTCGCCTCCTCATCTCTTTATTTTCACATCCTCATCTCTTCATCTTCACCTCTTCATCTTCACCTCCACCTCCTCATCTCCATCTTCACCTCATCTCCACCTCCTTGTCTCCACCTCTTCATCTTCACCTCCTCATCTCTTCATCTTCACCTCCTCATCATCTCTTCATCTCCACCTCCTCATCTCTTCATCTTCACCTCCTCATCTCCACCTCATCATCTCTTAATCTCCACCTCCTCACTTCCTCATCTTCACCTCCTCAACTCTTCATTTCCACCACATCAACACTTCATCTTCACCTCTTCATCTCCACCTCCTCATCTCTTCATCTCCACCTCCTCACTTCCTCATCTTCACCTCATCATCTCTTCATCTTAACCTCCTCATCTTCACCTCCTCATCCCTTCATCTTCACCTCCTCATCTCCACCTCATCTCTTCATCTCCACCTCCTCACTTCCTCATCTTCACCTCCTCATCTCTTCATCTTCACCTCCTCATCCCTTCATCTTCACATCCTCATCTCCACCTCCTCACCTCCTTATCTCTTCATCTTCACCTCCTCATCTTCACCTCCTCCTCCTCATCTCCACCTCCTCATCTCTTCATCTTCACTCCTCATCTCTTCATCTTCACCTCCTCATCTCTTCATCTTCACCTCCACCTCCTCATCTCCATCTTCACCTCATCTCCACCTCTTCATCTTCACCTCCTCATCTCTTCATCTTCACCTCCTCATCTTCACCTCTTCATCTTCACCTCCTCATCTCTTCATCTTCACCTCCTCATCTTCGCCTCCTCATCTCTTTATTTTCACCTCCTCATCTCTTCATCTTCACCTCTTCATCTTCACCTCCACCTCCTCATCTCCATCTTCACCTCATCTCCACCTCCTTGTCTCCACCTCTTCATCTTCACCTCCTCATCTCTTCATCTTCACCTCCTCATCATCTCTTCATCTCCACCTCATCATCTCTTCATCTTCACCTCCTCATCTCCACCTCATCATCTCTTAATCTCCACCTCCTCACTTCCTCATCTTCACCTCCTCAACTCTTCATTTCCACCACATCAACACTTCATCTTCACCTCTTCATCTCCACCTCCTCATCTCTTCATCTCCACCTCCTCATCTCTTCATCTCCACCTCCTCACTTCCTCATCTTCACCTCATCATCTCTTCATCTTAACCTCCTCATCTTCACCTCCTCATCCCTTCATCTTCACCTCCTCATCTCCACCTCCTCATCTCTTCATCTCCACCTCCTCACTTCCTCATCTTCACCTCCTCATCTCTTCATCTCCACCTCCTCACTTCCTCATCTTCACCTCATCATCTCTTCATCTTAACCTCCTCATCTTCACCTCCTCATCCCTTCATCTCCACCTCCTCATCTCCACCTCCTCATCTCTTCATCTCCACCTCCTCACTTCCTCATCTTCACCTCCTCATCTCTTCATCTTCACCTCCTCATCCCTTCATCTTCACCTCCTCATCTCCACCTCCTCATCTCTTCATCTCCACCTCCTCATCCCTTCATCTTCACCTCCTCATCTTCACCTCCTCATCTCTTCATCTTCACCTCCTCATCTTTTCACCTCCGCATCTCCACCTCCTCATCTCCACCACACACACACACACACACACACACACACACACACACACACACACACACACACACACACACACACACACACACACACACACACACACACACACACACAGTTTCCAGGTGTGACCGAGTGAAATGAGTGATATGTGTTTTAAACATGTGTATCCAGACTCTGATCCTGTCTCTGTTTCTGAATCAGATCAAGCTGTCAGACTTCGGGTTTTGTGCCCAGATCAGTAAAGATATCCCGAAGAGGAAGTCTTTGGTGGGCACGCCGTATTGGATGGCCCCCGAGGTCATCTCGAAGTCCCCTTACGGAACTGAGGTACAGCACGAAACACAGCCACACTAACTCACTGACAGCAAATGTGATGCAAATAAAGCGGTGCTGAAATGTGCAGGTGGATGTCTGGTCTCTGGGCATCATGGTGGTGGAGATGGTGGACGGGGAGCCGCCGTATTTCAGTGAGACTCCTGTGGCTGCGATGAAGCGGCTGAGAGACGAGCAGGCGCCCACCGTCCGCAACGCTCATCAGGTCAGAGGAAACATCTCTCCATTAAACACTCAACACTGAGAGATGATAGATTCTGGGCTTCATACACTGTCATGAAAAATAATGAAGGGCCAAGTAAAAAAACTTTTTTTTCCATACAAATAAAATGTGTTTCTGAACTCAAAACAACCCGTCATAGTTCATATGTGGTCAGGGTTAGATTTGGACATTTTCTGAAGTGCAAAACTCACCACTATGGTGCTTAAAGATATTTAATTTTTAATAAAATAATTATGGGCAGAGTAAAAAAAAAAAATTAATAAATAAAATTAATAAAAAAATAAAATAAAAAAAAAATTAATAAAATAAAAATAAAATAAATAAATAAAGAAGCAAAATATGTTTTCGAACTATATATAAATAATAATAATAATAATAATACAAAAATTAACCCAAAAATGAATTTACAACAGGCTAAACCTAATGTCATGAAAGAAAAACTCTAAAAACTAATCAGTAAATGGACCAAATAAAATAATAAAATAAGATAAAACCATCTGAAGAAATTGAAAAAAATGATAAAATGATAAAAAAGCTTGCATCTCCAAAAATAAAATAAAATATTAAAATAAAATAAATAAAATAATAAAAAATAAAATAATATAATATAAAATATTATAAAGTGTTTTCCATACAAATAAAATTGAACTCAAAACAACCATTTATCTGTCACGTGTGTGAAAATTTGGACATTTTCTGAAGTGCAAAACTCACCACTATGTTTCTAGAGTGTAAAGATATTTAATTTGGAATAAAATGAAGCGTCCCATTCGTTGACAACTACATAAACTTTCACCGCCCTATCTAGATAGTCAGCTTGAATTTAGGTCAAATACAGGTTATTTTTGCAGTGTATAAAACATACAATAATAAACAAAAAATGAGTATTCATATATGTAAATATGCGCTACTCTTAAAGGAACACTCCACTTTTTTAAAAAAATAGGCTCATTTTCCGTCTCCCCTAGAGTTAAACAGTTGAGTTTTACCGTTGTCAAATCCATTCAGCCGATCTCCGGGTCTGGCGGTAGCACTTTTAGCATAGCTTAGCATAGACCATTGAATCTGATTAGACCGTTAGCATCTCGCTCAAAAAATGACCAAAGAGTTTCAATATTTTCCTTTTTAAAACTTGACTCTTCTGTAGTTACATCGTGCACTAAGACCGACGGAAAATGAAAAGTTGTGATTTTCTAGGCGCTGCATAATATCGTTGCTCCGCTGGACTCATGGTACGGCTCACAGCTCTTGATTATTACGCAGGAATGAGAGAATAGTTCCTCGACATATCAGTCTAGAAAATCACAACTTTTCATTTTCCGTCGGTCTTAGTACACGATGTAACTACATAAGAGTCCAGTTTGAAATAGGAAAACTATTGAAACTCTTTGGTCATTTTTTGAGCGAGATGCTAACGGTCTAATCAGATTCAATGATCTATGCTAAGCTATGCTAAAAGTGCTACCGCCAGACCCGGAGATCGGCTGAATGGATTCGAAAACGGTCAAACTCAACTGTTTAAAGGGTTAGTTCACCCAAAAAGGAAAATTCTGTCATTAATTTCTCACCCTCATGTCGTTCGACACCCGTCAGACCTCCGTTCATCTTCGGAACAGAAATGAAGATATTTTAGTTGAAATCTGATGGCTCTGAAAGTCCTCCATTGACAATGGCACGGTTCACTCTCAAGACCCTTAAAAGGCACTAAAGACGTTGTTACAAAGTCCATCTCACTACAGTGGTTCTAAAATAACTTTATGAATCGGCGAGAATAGTTTTTGTGCGCAAAAAAACCCTAAATAACGACTTATATAGTGATGACGATTTCAAAACACGGCCTCATGAAGCTTCGAAGCGTTATGAATCAGTGAGTCGATTCAGCAGTTTGAATCGCCAAATTTCAGCAGTTTGGCGGTTTGACACGCGATCCGAATCATGAATCGACTCACTGATTCATAACGCTTCGAAGCTTCATGAGGCCGTGTTTAACTCTAGGGGAGACGGAAAATGAGCCTATTTTCAAAAAAAGTGGAGTGGCGATGTAGCTGTTGTGGGAAAAAAACTGATCAAGAATAGCAATAGTTCTCCCCTCCACCATGTTTAAAGTTTATGTCCTGGCCAACCTGTGTACCAAAATTACCCCACAAGCTTCCAGGAATTCATGTCAAGTTTTCATCTCGGAAACTTCATGTGTTTGTCTCCTCTAAATGTCTGCAGGTGTCCCCGGTGCTGAAGGACTTCCTGGACCGCATGCTGACGCGAGACCCGCTGGAGCGAGCCAGCGCCACCGACCTCCTGGAGCATCCCTTCCTCCTGCAGGCCAGCTCTCCGCAGTGCCTGGTGCCCCTAGTGGAGCAGTACCGCAAGCGCATGTCCCGCTGCTGAAGTCCCTGCATCCGCCCGTCGCCAGCTCACAACCGGGAACGCAGCGGCTTATCCGGCCTGCCCGAGCGGAAAGCACCAGAGCATCCAGGACTGAGATGGCTTCTACCCGAGGACGTCTGATCGGTGCTCAAGCGGTGGTGAATTAGAGCAGAAGTGCGTCTGACTGAAAACGCCACCGGGTTTTACTACGTTCTGTTCGAAGCTGCTCGTTTTCAGCGTTCTCCTGACAAATCTGCGGCCACAGAAACCTGGAACTACTGAATTTGTACACATCCATCCCACTCGTGTCTGCTTATCAAATATTTCGGCTACTGCTATAATCTCACTGTTGGTTTTTACAGCTCTTTATGATCAGTAACACCACAATAAGGTTCCGTTTGTAAAACATTTATTACGTTAATTTCAATTTCATCGAAAGCTGTATCTTAATTTAATGGAGCTGAACTAACAATGAACTAGCAGTTGTGTTTTTATTAACTAACTGTTAACAAATGTGTTGCTCGGTGTTATTTAATGGCACTTTAACCAACATTAACAAAATTGAATATTATTGTAAAGCGTTACTTTGTTATCTGCAATCTGGAGTTACATGATGTGCATCACAAGTTGTATGTGTATTGGCTTCAAACGTGGCTCATCCAATCAGATTTCAACACTATCAGGAGACAAAAGGACATATCATATCGCACACAACTAACACATTTCGCCATTTTAAAATTGCAATATTTCATCAGCACAGAAACTGTGAACGTCCGGGCCTGCTGAAAGGGAGATTTGCGCCACTTGTAGGCATATATTTCACCTGCGGTTTTAAAGCTTGTGTAAGACTGGCTTGCATGGCTGAACGGTGGCACACGCTTGAATCTTAAAGACGTTTTTTCAGAAAAGGCGGTGAAATGATGTCACTCGTTGTCAACACTGACAGGTGCAAAACGTTTTTATGAGCCATTGTAACCAATTGTATATATTTTAATGACTATTTATTATTATTATTTTTGTCAATGGATTGACGAGCGCCTGCTTTTGGGAAGGGTGCTGTGAATGGTTTGTAAACCGTGTAAATATTGCATCTGACCCAGACAGGAACATAGTGTCGGCGTTGAATCCCCGGATGTGGCCCGGATCTATGTCGCCGTCCGGGGAGGTGATTCCTGATCTCTTAAACGGCTGGTTTTACTGTAAAGGCGTCAGAAGAACAAATAATGTACATAATCAGAGTGGGAAACATTGGTTCGCATTATTTAATTATGAGCGAGGAAAGGAAAGGTTTGTTTGTTGGTGTGCGTGTTTACATTTCGGATGCAGCGTTCGTTGTGATATTTTTGCATCCTACCTGTTGTACTGTGATGTTTCCTAAATGATCAGATTAAAAGAGGGCAAGAGAGAGATGTTGAATTGTGTTTGGGGCCGTTCACACAGGACGAATTTCGTCTGTTTTTTAAAGGTTAACTTTGTTACTTTGTTTCAACTCTAGTGGTTGAAAACAAAACTGCATGCATTTAGCGGACAAACATTGTTTTGGTTGTGCTTCGGCTCTGCCTGGCTTCACAATCAACCTGGTCTCATTGCCAAAATGTACCTCTGGCAACATTTTTGCAAACCCCAAAATACGTACCAATATGTACATATCACTGCAGTTTCCAACAGAAATGACCACTAGAGGCAGTAAAACAGCAAGCACTGTATCGTTTTTTTTTTTTTTTTTTACCATGTAAACAAATACATTTTGGAGTTTGCATCACTTAACCAGCTCCATATGTTCAGCTTTTCTGACATACCAAGCTTGCTCAGTAGCTCAGCTGGTACAGATTTGTCCTCGCAATGCTGAAAGCTCAGGTACGAATCCGGTGAAAGACGAGTCATGATAAAAGAGTTCAAAACACAAGCTAAAATGACATGGTTACAATTGCGTTTTTGTCACATTTGCTTTTGTTGACGCTATCGGGTAGGTTTAGGGTTTAGTGTAGGTGTACGTTAAAAAGACAATGTAACAAAACTAGGGCTGTCAACCAATTCATTTTTTTTAATCGCGATTAATTGCATGATTATCATGAGTTAACTCGCGATTAATCGCCACTTTATCGCACATTTTTATCCATTCTAAATGTACCTTAAATTAATATTTTTCAAGTTTTTAAGACTCTAATCAACATGGGTATGGAAAAATATGCATGCTTTATGCAAATGTATGTTTATTATTAGTGAAACCAAGCATGAAGACTAGACATCTATCAAAGGTTAGATGTTTTTCAAAGAACTTGTTCATTTCTCTTAAGCCTAAGCTTAAAAATTCAGAATAAGCAGTGATTTCTCTCATTTTAAGAATGTAAATAAAGGGTGTTTTTACACTGGCAGTTTAGTTCAGAACGGGGCACAGTTGGTAATGTGAAAGCTGTCATGCGGACCTGGGAGCGCACCAGGGCAACACACCCAAGAACTGGAGGAATTGCACTCGAACTGTGCGAGAAACACGGACCCGGGAGCGCTCTTGTTCAGAAAAGTAACCTGCGCATTGGTTTTAGCTGATTTGTAATGTATTTAGTTCAATAAAACACGTACTGTAAGTGGTGATGGTGTTAATGATTTACCTCGGATATGAGCGAGAGCGCGCTTGCAGTGTATTCACGCATCTCGAATGCAATCTCCTCAGAGTCCCTTTGCAAGCATGCAACAGAAAGGAACCCTTTATCCAATATATTGACCCGCGTTCTGTTTTCTATAATACCCTGTGCATGTTTGTGATTATGTAAGACGCACGCAAATGCACCAGGGTTCAATAGAATCAAGTTGACCAACGCTGCGGGGGAAACCGAGAACTATTGGAGTGACCAAAACCACAATTTGTCCCAGACTGTAAACATGTGTTCTTCTGCTGTAAAGTTGGGCATTTTAACATGAGCTCAATGAGATTCTGCTCCTTCTGGAGTCTGCCTCTAGTGGCCAGTCCATGAATTGCAGTATATGTCACTTCCGTATTGGCTTCAAGAGAAACTGCGGGAGGTTGCCGCTTGGTAAAAGCGCCCTTTTCTTTCATTTCGACCTAGAGTCTAATAAAAGTTAAACAGAAAAAATGGTAGCTTATGTAGGCTATAACGTCACTTTTTTCAGAATAGTAATGTTAATGTTAACCCTTTTCTTTCCCCATTTCTGTTTGCTGCTGCATCCTTTACGTCTATGGCTGCTCTCAATTTCTCCAACTCCGTCGGGCTAGGCCACGGATCAAACAGAAAATGTGCGCCGCATTAATCGCGCGTTAATAAAATTAGTGCCGTTAAAATGAATTTGCATTAACGCTGTAATTTTGACAGCCCTAAACAAAACGTCAGATTCACGCTCATCTGTTCTGGAAAAAAACTAAGCTTTTAGCACCACCCAGTGGACATTTCACTTTGAAAGTGCAGTGATATGTACATATTGGTACGTATTTTGGGGTTTGCAAAAACGTTTCCAGAGGTACATTTTGGCAATGAGACCAGGCTGTTCACAATAGATACTGCTTTACAGTGAACTCTGTTAGAGACCCAGACAGCAACATAGTGTCGGAATCCATGTGGGCCAGATGTGTACCAGATGTGGGCCGGATCTGGGCCTACACTATGTTGCTGTCTGGGGAGCAACATATGGCAACTAATCTGTTCAATATAATACTTTACTCACCAAAACACCATCATCTCTGCATCGATTTTACAACATTTCAAAGCCCTCCGTTATCTCCATCTCCAAAAAGCCAAGCCGATGTTGATTCTTGTTTTATTACGAGCTCTGTCTCGTTCTCTTTTCTCCAGCAGACTCTCCTCTGTTCGGCGTTTGTTAAAAACGGGTGATTCTCCGGAGGTTTAATGATTAATGAATCAAAGTTGGCGAAGTGCTTTAGGTGTGTTGGACTTGAAGAGGCGCTGCACAGACCGGTCGGGATTCGGACATCAAAGTACCGTGAGAGCGATCTGAAAGCATACAGCGCCATCTATTGACTCATCTTTACATTTTGTTTACATTTTTAACAAAACTGTTACACGGTGTACCTTAAGGCTGTGCGATATGGACAAACAATTTCTTTGATCAATTTTGCAATTTCGATTTGAATCAGAATTTTGACAGCTTTACATTCATAAATGCATTCAATGAAACATATTTCCAAAAGAAACCATTTAGCGCGTTATCAGAAAGCTGTAACACGTTTCTAGGACAGACATAAGGCAAAACAAATATGATTTTGGGCAATCAAACCACCAAAACAATAAAAACAACCCAGGCTAAAGTCTCTCAAATAACTAGAATTAGAACAGCGCTAAACACACTCATGTTTCATTCATACTGGAGGCCAGAGGGCGCCCTCGAGCAGAAATGCCCCATACGCCTCAGAGAGAAGTCATATAATGAGGTTTTCAAGGGCTGCGTCTGAAAACCTAGACAGCTGACTCGTTGCCTCGCTGCCTTATCAGACAATGGTTTGTGCATGAAGGCACCTCACGAAACTAATTTCGGACAAACGCCATCTTTGATGCCAGGCTACCTTGATGCCTTCCTACCTTGAAATGTGTCCTCCGAAGGCAGCATATTCCAGGTTTCGGACGCAGCCATGGAAATCCTTAATGTGAAGCTAGCGCTGTAGCTGAATAAAAAGAAGATAGAAATGCATTAAACATGAAGACAATAAACACACGACTGCGACAATATATGGTGTATTTAAGTTCTTCAAGCCTTCTTGGGTATTTTCATAATAATAAAGTATATTTATAATGCAATGCTAATCGACATAGCCTTTATCACTGTATAGAATACTATAAAATAATTAATCGTCTGCCTCATTCTGTGATAAGACGCCACATCAGCTCACAAAATAACTTTTCGAAAACATTTCAGCCTTTGTGATTTCATAATTGCTCTAAGCCAAATTGTGATTTGAGTTCGCTTAATCGAGCAGCCCTAGTGTAACTTTAATATTTATTTAGCATACACATGCATCACATGCAAAATGAAAATCATTTTGAATATGAAGATCATTAACTGACTCTCATTGTTCCAAACCTGTGTCCAGTTATAGTTTTTCAATGTAACATTTTTGAATAATCTTTATGCAGCTCCTTACTTTACAAAAGTTTATAGAGACCACAACAAAAAACGAAGACTATTTTAGTGTCCTTGTTACACACGTTACACTCTAAAAAATGCTGGGTTAAAAATAACCCAGCAATTGGGTTGTTTTAACCCAGTGGTTGGGTTAAATGTTTGCGTAAAACAACCCAATTGCTGGGTTAAAACAACCCAATCGCTGGGTTAAAACAACCCAACTGCTAGGTTAGTCCATTTTCAATCCAACTTGGGTTATTTTTAACCCAGCATTTTTTAGAGTGTACATGTAGTTACTATAATAATAACTATAAATTATGCATAATTACATGCAACTAATCAGAAAGCAACCCCTAATCCTATAGTAAGTACTAGTGCTATCAAAACGATTAATCGTGATTAATCGCATCCAAAATATGTTTGTGTTCACATAATATATGTGTGTGTACTGTGTATAATTAGGATGTATATATAAACACACACAAACACACACATGCTTGTATTTAAGAAAATGTTATGTTTATATCTAAAATATTTACATTTATATATAATATGAATTATGTAAATATATACAGTTTATACATGCAAATATTTCTTAAATATATACATGAATGAGTGTGTATTTATATATACATAATAATTATACACAGTACATACATATATTGTATATATATATGTAAAGACAAACTTTTATTTTGGATCCGATTAATCGCGATTAATCGATTTGACAGCACTCAGTCATTCAGTACTTAGATGTATAATTACAGTGTAACAAAGAAACAAGAGTAATCAAAGGTTTCTGTTCCCATCCGGCACATTTATAGAACTTTTTAGCTCTCATCATGGGATCATTTTATGAATTTAGTTTAATTCATTTTTAATTTGAGCTCATAAACATACTTCATCACTGGAATTAATTGAAATCACCCATTAATGTAAGTATTATGCAAAGACATTTCTGCTTATATAGAACATTTAGTTTAAAATTGAGAGCCCATTGAACCTTTTCTTTCTAAGAGTGAACAATAGAACTATATTCAAAGTCTTCTGAAGTTATGTGATGAAACAGACCCAATATGCCTGATATACACAAAACCATGGCATACAAAAGTACTTCCGAACCTCCTGTGTTTTGGAAGGCGTCTGGTGTGAACGGCCCCTCGTTAGTGCGCACTCGTTAGTGTATATGCCAGCAGCCGAGGACACGTGACTCATAATCAACCTTATTTCCACATTTGCTGTGTGCTTTTTTTTGTGTGTTGGTTGTTGATGAACAGAGAAATACACATTTAATTTTTTTTAAAGAATAAATCATGCATATGAAAAAAATGTTTATTTTGCTTTAAGTGCTTTATTCATATATGTGTCTATCAAAAGTAACAATGCAGTTTTTCACACAGACAGATGCTTCGAGTTTATACAGTTGTTTTTGTCTATCAAAGAGTGCAGAATATAAATTATTGACATATACAACTGTATTTTAATGCATACAAATAACAAAACAGTTGATGTATAAGAATCACTGTAATCCACATTTCTCTCTCAAAATATGCTTATAAAAATATAGGAAGCACTTTATTTTACAGTCCAGTTTTGCACGCACGTACTATATACTTATCTTAATTACAATTGGGTAATAACTAGTTACTAGTTACCTCTTCGTAAGTGCACGTACTGTAAAATAAAGTGCAACCAAAATATAACACGCATGCATTATAATAATAGCTTAACGCAGACACACTTTAGAAGTGCATAATAATGTCAGCAATGATTAAATCAGTTCATTATTAGCGTTAATGAATCTACAGAGGCAGTGAAAGTCCTTGAGAGTCGAGTTCAAGTTCTTACATTCATGAAGTACACGGCTATTTATAGTGTCAAACGACTCTCTACACTGGTAAAAACGCTTTCTTACTCAGTATTTCTGCCTTGTTTTTCCAGTACAAACATCTAAACGTTCTTAAATCAACACTGTAGACATGTATTGTTGGTTTAACTTTCGTTTAAGTTAAACCAACAATCATTTTTTAAGTTCATTCAAATAAAAAAATGTGAGTTTTAATCAAGAAATCATGATTCATACATTTACTTGAGAAGAAATATTAAGCGAGTTTATGCTCAAAACAAGAACAAATCTCTTCCAGGGGGATCTGAAAAATTTCGCTTGTTGGTTTAACTTAAAAAAAAAAAAGTAAGTTACCTGAAAATATTGAGTTCACATGTGAGTTAATACAATGAAGTTTGTTGTATGTTATCTGAACCACATTAATCATCTAAGATGTGATAAATCATGAAAATATTACTTTAAAGTGCACTTGTATCCTGATTTAAGAATGTTTCGATATTTGCACTGGGAAAAAAAAAAGACAAGCCCTGATCATTGAATGAATTTCCCAGGTCTTTCTAAAGTGTCTCATTTAAAAGCTGAATGACTCTCAAACTCGCATCTCACCGCGCTGATGCTGTCCACGCTGGGCTGGCTGTTTACTCTCATGTGTGTGTGTGAGAGCGGGAAGGTCTCAGAGCGGGACATCTTCCCTTTAGCGCGTCCCTCAGCGTCGCTCGGACAGTCTCTGATGTGTCTCATGAATTCAGGAGCCGTGAATCTGCGCAGAAGCCTGGTTCCCAGTCCGGAGAGCCCAGAAGAGTGAGCTTTGATCCGCTCGGGTTCCAGCTCTTCCCGGCTGAACAGGAGCTTGCTCTGTTTGGACGATTTGGGAACGCCGGAGCGCAGGTGCGAATCCTCCAGGTTGACGGTGTCGCTCATCTTTGAGCTGTAGAACTTTGCGACAAGAGGCTTTTCGTCCTGGAGCGAAGCTCTCTTGAATTTGCTGGCGGATCTGTTGATTTCGTGAACGTCGCCTTGGTAGGATTGCTTCCTGAGGTCCAGGTTGAACGATCGGGCTTTCCCCCAGATGGGCGGGGATTGATCCGTCTCGTGTTCTGCGCTCTCTTTTAGCACCGAGTTCTGAATCTGTTTCGAAGCAAACCGAAGGTCGTGGTCCGTCGGCGGACGTCTGAAGTGGATTCGCAGGTTGTCGCTTACGCGCATCTGCCTCTGAAACAAAGCCGGAAGGAATTCCTCGTGTTTGCTCTGGATTTGTTTGGAGAAGCGCTCCAGGACGTGCCTCGGGAGGCGGTTGGGCCACCGGACGTCTTCCACCAGTTCTCCCGTGCTGCTCGTCGGACTCACCGCCTTCTTCCCGCAAACGTTGAGGGCCTGAACGCACTGGTTGTGCCCGAAGAAATCCGCAACTTGCACGGCCGAGTGTCCGGCGTGGTTTGTGAGGTCCAGTCGCAATCCGAGCTTCTTGAACGCCCGCACCAGGAACTCCAGGACATGGTTGTGTCCTCCGCAGGCGGCGTACATCAGGGCACTGTTTCCCCACGTGTCCGTGAGCTCCGGGTCAGCGTTGAACTGCACCAGGAGCTTCACCGAATCCAGGAGCCCGTGTTCGCAGGCGAGACTCAAGGCCGTGCGTCCGCGGTCGTCCCGGGCGTTCACGTCCGCGCCCTTTTCCAGCAGGAGCTTGGTGAATTTGGCTCGGCTCCCGTGGTCTTGAAGGCACACGGCGTGCATCAGAAGCGTATGGCCGTTTTCGGCTTTTCCGTTGATGATGCGCCCGTCCAGAGCGTCCAGCACGAAGCGGGCCAGGTGGACTTTCCCGCTCTGCATGGCTTCCAGGAAGGTTTTGGTGCCGGATCCCTGACACAGATCCTTGGGCCTCAGCATGGTGAGTTTGTACATCGGCTGCAGCTCAGAGTTTCTGAGTCCCGTCTGAGAAAGCGTCTGTGTTTTTATACCTCACCGCTCTGCACGCCTTCCCCTGTGTTGCTACGGAAACAGCCATCCGAGAGCGGCGATGCTGCTATGGCGCCCATTCACAATCACCTCCTCTTTTCTCAGCCGGGAGAGGGGAGAGATGCACTAATTCAGAGACAAGAATTACTCAGCGGGAAAAACACGGGTTTATTTTATTCTCCTGTCTAAAAGGGATATAAAAGGATCCGTTGCCCGAGCAACAGCGTTAACGGCCTTCTCTTTATCATTCCCTTGAGTATATCAAATATATATATATGCATTTACAGAAGACGTTGAAACACAAAGTGCTTTGTAAAGGTCAAGTCGGTGCATTTTGGATGTTTAAATCCCTGAGTCTTGCCTGATGAGCTGTTGGTTAGTATGCAGATTGAAACAAAACTCCTGGTTGTTTCCAAAACACATTATAATTTACTTTCATTTTTTCACAATGTATAATTATTAGGGGTGTTTGCCAAGTTAAGCATCACTGTAACTATTGCTCGTATTCATATCATATACAATATCATGCATTATATATCATATTGAATTTCTTATACATCATATCGTATACATCATTAATTATGTCTACTTACAATTGTAATGATGTACATCATATATCATTTCTCATTTTCACAATTTTTCAAATATCATAACATATCTCATATGTCATCATACATCAGACACCGATCAGGCATAACATTATGACCTAATGTTGTGTTGGTCCCCCTTTTGCTGACCCGTCGAGGCGAGGACTCCTCTAGACCCCTGAAGGTGTGCTGTGGTGTCTGGCACCAAGATATTAGCAGCAGATCCTTTAAGTCCTGTAAGTTGTGAGGTGGGGCCTCCATGGATCGGACTTGTTTGTTCGGCACATCCCACAGATGCTCGATTGGATTGAGATCTGGGGAATTTGGAGGCCGAGTCAACACCTCAAACCATTCCTGAAGCATTTGTGCTTTGTGGCGGCGCATTATCTGCTGAAAGAGCCACAGCCACAGGGAATACCGTCTCCATGAAAGGCTGGACATGGGCTCAACAATGCTTAGGTAGGTGGGACGTGTCAAAGTCACATCCACATGGATGGAGGACCCAAGGTTTCCCAGCAGAACATTGCCCAAAGCATCACTGCCTCCGCCGCCTCGCCTTCTTCCCATAATGCACCTGGTGCCATGTGTTCCCCAGGTAAGCCAAGCACACACACACACCCGGCCATCCACGAGATGTAGAAGAACACGTGATCATCAGACCAGGCCACCTTCTTCCATTGCTCCCTGGTCCAGTTCTGATGCTCACGGGCCACTGTTGGTGCTTTGGGCGGGGTCAGGGGTCAGGGGTCAGCAGCTGTGCCGCCCCATACACAACAAACTGAGATGCTCTGTGTATTCTGACCCCTTTCTATCAGAACCAGCATTAACTTCTTGAGCAGTTTGAGCTCCAGTAGCTCGTCTGTTTGATCGACCACACGGGCCAACCTTTGCTCCCCATGGGCATCAATGAGCCTCGGCCGCCCATGACCCTGTGGCCGGTTCTCCACTGGTCCTTCCTTAGAGCACTTTTTTACCACTGCAGACCGGGAACACCCCACTAGAGCTGCAGTTTCATATACATATATAGCTCAAACAGTAGAGCCTGACGCTCTCAGCGCCAAGGTCAACATGGGTTCGAATCCCAGGCAATGCATGAACTGATAAAAATCAAGTCGCTTTGGAGAAAGCATCTGGCAAATGCATAAACGTAAAAGAGCCATAAATGTGACCGAATCAACAAAGAAAATCCATCTGACCAAAAGTCACCTGTGTTTCACCTGCATCTCAGGTGACTTTGATCACTCCAAACCAGACACGAGCCTCTCCCTGAGGGTGATTGCATTTCCCATAACCAGGACGACCTGTTGCTTGGATGTTACTGATTTGATCTATATAATGGCACACGTGGCGTGGATCATGGGCTGCTGGTTCACAGAAGCACTGCTGGGTAATTCAATTTATGATCAAAATAATCTCCACTTGAAAATCTCCGGTGAAAGGCAACCTGTGAGCTCTTGAAATGTCCCGGGCATGAAGCAGGAGAAGATGAAAAACCCTGAGATTCAAGAGGATTTAGATCAGTTGATTCTGAGAATGGATCAGTGATTTGCCATAAAGAGATGAAATCATAAGTAGGCCAACAAATGCAGAACTATGATGATGTGTAATGATGCACAAAGGCAAAAAATCTTTTAAAATGAAATGTGTTACTCACACAAAACACATATGACTCAGTGCATGAGTCATATGGATTATATTCTATATTTCATGCATTATATTCTTCTATATTCTGTAACAAAATACTACACAGATGAACAAAAAAAGTCTGACTCATGTATGAATTGTTAATTCGCAAATGAAAGGATCATAAGATCATCAAGAGCCGCTTTCGCTACTGCGATCCGAACGCGCGCTGATTTTTAATTACACTTTTATATTTTAATATAAATCACTGTGAGAGTGAAGCGGGTCCAAGCTGTGCTGGAGCCGTAAGTGAGAAAATACCAGCAGGATCCGCACATGCCTCCATCCGTCCATACGGTCCGAACCTGTTCTGAAGGAGAAATCGATGACCGGTGAGTCACATCCGTTTGCAGAGAGTGGAGTTATGCAACAAAACAAAACAGTTTTCAGAAAAGATTCTGCCACTCATTCAATCACTGCAGCCGTGAAAGAGATAAAGTGAGTCGATTCTCCCGCGCTGATTTACTGATGTAGTGTTTAAATATGTCATTCACCGGAGGGATTGAGAGAGTTTGATTAATCTCAAGATTTTTGCTCCATCACATCCGCCTCCAATTGTGATGAACTCTGTAGGGAAGAGGCACTTTCCAGGAAAATGGTCTAAAACTGTACGCAAAAAAGAAAAGAAGGAGGACATCTTTGAATAAATTACTAAATATCTACATGTATAAATTAATCTGTGAAGGAACAACATTTCTAAAGTAAAAATGCATTTATAGATAAAGGGTCAATGACAAATAAGGTTTTTAAGATAAAAAAAGGATAATTTTAAACAGAACAGTTTTAAAATGCATTTTTATGTCCAAAAATTGTATGGTGTTGATTCATATTGGTTTTACAGCTTTTAAGACAGCATTAATTCAATAAAGTCCTGGCGCTCTTTTCTTGATCGCCTTTTTTTGTATCATATATTTAAATAATTATCATAAATTATGTATCATTCGAAAGCTTACGGACTCAAAATTCATTCTGTGGAAACCGTTTTGAAATCAGATGTTGCGTTACCATGGAAACGGTAATCTAAATTCTTCTAGCGGGCTCCTCCCCTTAGTGGGCGGTGACATGTTTCATGGCACAACATTTATTTTAACTACTTTATAATCAAAACCTTTTCTAATCTTGACAAGACACATATCGTCGGAAAGGTCTGAGTCTCAAGGTTCCATATTTGGTGACTGTTTTGTGATGGAAGTGACATTTGGACAGAAATTTACAGGAAAATGTATCAAAAAAACAATCCATGGAATGTGGATGACACCCGATGGCTATTTTTGGTACAGCGCCCTAAACAAAATCTCATGGGGACTTCAATTTTTGTGATATCAACTTCAAATTTTGAACACAACTTGGTTAGACATATGGCTTTGATTTTATAGTAATTTATAGTATAACATTTTTTGTAAAATATATATTTTAAATAAAATAAAAATATTTATTACAGTATTTTTCATTTACAGTAAATTTTAACTTCCATAACTTTTTCATACTTTCATATTTTGAATTTCATTCAATTACAGCCCTTTACGTTTGGATAGGGCAATTGCATGACTATTCTCAAAAAGGGGGGTGACAGTTAAGGGGTTAAACAAGATTTATGATTTTACCTCATACTCATGAGCGGAGGAGCGGAAGTGGCGCGGGCGACTGTGTCATAATAAAAGTCCCGCTGCTCGCGAGGCGTGTGTTGTGTTCATCTTAATAACAATCGCATCCATCAACATGATTTCTGCCCGAGTCCTATCACCAATTCTTTCCCACAGGCTGTGAGCTGAAGACCACATGTCCCAAGATTCTGCGCTCAAACGTGCCGTCATCAAACTACACATTTGTTTTGAACAGGCGACCTCTAGAGGACTGAAAAGTTACATAGTGCAGCTTTAAAATAATATACATATGAATCTTTGTAGTGTCGCCTCTGGCTTGGCTTGCTCAGTTGGGGACACTACATTTTTCAACTAAATATCCAAATAAATCTAATTATTAAACTAAATTAACCATATAAACTAAATTACTGATCTAATTACTGATCTAAAGCACACACTGTCACTGTATGATAATTGAAATGAACTGATGACATCAGCGTTTTCTCCAGAACGGCTAGACGGCTGAATAAAATTATGCTGCATTATTTTCTGGTTTAACACTGTAAAGCTGCTTTGAAACAATCTACATTGTTAAAAGCGCTATATAAATAAAGTTGACTTGACTTGACTAGTGTCTAAAATGCATATCACATGGTCACCCTTTCCATTTCTTTATGTGTTGCCCTTTTAGTCCAATTCATATAAACGGACACTTTTCTGTGTGTTCAAACGCCCAATTATCCATAAGGAGTTTTTATGTTTTGTTTTTAACTGTAAAAATGATTTGTTTACATTATATAACCCGGCTTGCAGTTTTATTTCTTACGTCATTTTGCAATTGCAGTGGGAATTGATACCTTTAAATTATAAATTTAAATTTCAAACTCAATTCAAATCTAACAGGCATTAACTTGGACACCTATAACAACACATTTTCAAAGTTTTCCAGGGGTCATCATACCACCTGACATGATAAGTTGAATCAACCTCATCATTACTCAAAAATGTCACATTATCTAATATTTATGGGATGGTGGTGACTAACATCATTACAGCATCAAAGGGGTCCTCTGGGGTCTTCTGTGTGATGTCATATCCTGTCACATGGTTTTCTTGCATAAAATGGCATTTTTATGTCGGTCGCTCTCCCTGACATTTGGAGAAGTAAATTTTTCAGACAGAAGTTTTTTAAGTAATAGAATAGTTTTGAAATAGATACACTATTTTCACTCATTTATAAGGAATTTAACGTAAAATCATGCCAAACTATTTGATTGAGTATTTTATTGAGAAAATGAACCGTCGCACCACCTGACATTTTTGGTCTTTTAAACACCACAACTCAAAAAGTCAATTGAATTTCAAAAAAATTAAAAGGGTTTCTTATAAAGGAAACAGTGTTGATCAATTTGATATATGACATGTATTTATTAAAATTCTTTTTAGGAAAATAATGAATTCGGACATGTCATTGACCCATAAATACAAAAAAATATATGTTCTGAAACTGTTAAATAAACGTACAAAGTAGATCTCCAAATAAATAAGATAATAAATTAATGTGAATTTGTGAATGAACAAACTGCATAAATAAATTACTAACATAAAAATACATTTGTAGAAAAAATAAATAAAATACACATCTATATAAACACACAAGAATATATATTATGGTATGAAACTGTTAAATAAATGAGATATCCAATTATAAATGAAAATAATTTGGGATGGAAAAAATTCTAAATAATAAATAAATACTAAATTTCTCCATAAATACAGAAAAAGATATAAATGCATTTAAATATATTTATAAATTAATGAACTAATTAACTAATAAAAACACCAGAATGGGAAACATGGTTTCAGATTTGTCCTAAATATATGAAAAACATTAATCAGTTTCATAAGTTCTACATACATAAAGAAAAACAAAGCTGCAACTCAATTCCATTTTGCACATTAAATCAGTGCACCCAAAAATACATGTCGCTCTGAGATGATAAATTTAGTTCAAAAATTACTCCTGTTTTTAAACCCGGGGCTGCAGGGTTCAAAAATATGCCTCCGTCATCATACAGGCTAATTTTGTGGTGCATTGGACAACACTGCAGACAAATCCACGTCTGATCTGAGCTGATGTTTTGCAGTATTTGAAAGCGGGACTGAAGGTGTGATTATAGGACTGTATTTGGTGAAGTGCTCACAGATCTAGCAGCCTATTTCAGCCTTTTACTCGTCCAAAAAAAGACCTTTGAATCTTTGCAGGCAGCCGCTCGGCTTCAAGTGAGTTATTGTGTTGGTTCTGTCGGTTTGGACGATGGGAGATAATCTATGACTGACCACGCTGGACTCGAGGACAGTCTGTTACTATTTCAGGATCTTTGGTATCTCCAAATATAAATAACAGCAATAAACACTTAAGAAAAATGAATTAAATGTTTCTAAATACATATAATTCAATACAAACAAATGCATAAATAAATGTCTAAAATAATACATAATATATATACATTTTTAATAAATAAATAAATAAATAAATAAATAAATAAATAAATAAATAAATAAATAAATAAATAAATAAATAAATAAATAAATAAATAAATAAATAAATACATAAAATCACCAAAATGGGAAATATGGTTTCAAATTTTGCCTAAAAACAGCTGTCACTCAACATTTATTAATCAGAAATAAAAAAAAGTATAAATACATTTTTAAATAAATAAATACATTTCTAAAAACGTTTGTAAAATACGTTTCTAAATAAAATATGGCATGATATCTGCGATACTGTAGTTGGATGGTTATAATTTTCTTTCTAATAGTATCAATCTGGCAAGTAAAGAAATTCATAAAGTCATTACTGCTGTGCTGTTTGGTTCTTCTAAGCTATCTGGTATGCGGAGGAGCAGACACTGATCAGGAAGATTATTTATAAGAATGCAATCTTTAGTGGCAGACGTGATAGTTCGAAAGAAAGAAAGAAAGAAAGAAAGAAAGAAAGAAAGAAAGAAAGAAAGAAAGAAAGAAAGAAAGAAAGAAAGAAAGAAAGAAAGAAAGAAAGAAAGAAAGACTGTGGATTCAGATATGGCCTAAATATATCCGACTAAGCAGTTTGTCTAAAATGTCTACATTTGCAAATAAATAAATAAAATCACCAAAATGGGAAATATGGTCTCAAATAAAACAAAAATAGCCATCACTCAATGTTGATTAATCAGCATTTAAAAATGTATAAATAAATTTGTAAATAAATAAATACATCTCTAAAAATATTTAATATAAAATATGACATGACATCTGATGCGATACTGTAGTTGCATAAAGTCATTACTGCTGTGCTTTTTGGAAACATCTGGGGTTATTTCTCATTAATTTAGCCACTGCATCAAATAAACACCTAGGCTTGTGTTTGTTTTCTTATAAGAGAGTCGAAAAGTAAGCAGATCTAGCCTTTCTGTATGCAATAACACTTTCTTTCCATGAAATGCGAAATACCTCTAGTTTTGTTTTCTTCCAGCTGCGCTCTATGCTTTCTCGAGGGTCCGAGTGTGCTCGTTGTACCCCGGCGTTGGCCTATTTTCCTGAATCTTCTTTAAGCACAAAAGAGCAAACGTATCTAAAGTGGTGGAAAAGAGAGAGTCAATATTTTCTGTTGCAACATCGAGTTCTTCTAAACCATCTGGTATGCAGAGGAGTAGACACTGATCAGGAAGATTGTTTATAATAATGCAATCTTTAGTGGAAGACGTTATAGTTCTAAAGAAAGAAAGAAAGAAAGAAAGAAAGAAAGAAAGAAAGAAAGAAAGAAAGAAAGAAAGAAAGAAAGAAAGAAAGAAAGAAAGAAAGAAAGAAAGAAAGAAAGAAAGAAAGAAAGAAAGAAAGAAAGAAAGAAAGAAAGAAAGAAAGAAAGGGAAACCTGGATTCAGATATGGCCTAAATATATCCAACTAAGCAGTTTGCCTAAAATGTCTACATTTGCAAATAAATAAATAAAATCACCAAAATGGGAAATATGGTCTCAAATTTGGCCTAAAAACAGCCATCACTCAACGTTTATTATTAAGCAATAAAAAATGTATAAATACATTTGTAAATAAATAAATACATTTCTAAAAACATTTGTAAAATACATTTCTAAATCCGTTTCTAAATAAAATATGACATTACATCTGATGCGATACTGTAGTTGCATGGTTATAATTTTCTTTCTAATAGCATCAATCTGGCAAGTAAAGAAATTCATTAAGTCATTACTGCTTTGCTCTTTGTAAACATCTGGGGTTATTTCTCATTAATTTAGCCACTGTATCAAATAAATACCAAGGGTTGTGTTTGTTTTCTTATAAGAGAGTCGAAAAGTAAGCAGATCTAGCCTTTCTGTATGCAATAACACTTCCTTTCCATGAAATGCGAAATACCTCTAGTTTTGTTTTCTTCCAGCTGCGCTCTATGCTTTCTCGAGGGCCCGAGTGTGTTCGTTGTACACCGGCGTTGACCTTTTTTACTTAATCTTCTTTAAGCACAAAAGAGCAACTGTGTCTAAAGTGGTGGAAAAGAGAGAGTCAATAGTTTCTGTTGCAACACTGAGTTCTTCTAAGCTATCTGGTATGCCGAGGAGTAGACACTGATCAGGAAGATTATGTATAATGGTGCGTTCACACCAGACGGGAATGAAGCGTTTCTTGCGAGTGATTTACATGTTAAGACGCGAATAGACATTCTGCGGCGCGATTTGCGTGAATTACACTTAATTGACCGTTTAACATTCGCGCAAATCGCGCAAGTTGAAATATCTGAACTTTGGCGGATATTCGCACCACGTTAACCAATCAGGAGCTTGCTTAGTAGTGACAACAATGAGGACAAAATCATATGTGGATACCCGGAGCTGTACGATACATCTTCGTACTTTATAGAAACAGGAATAAAAAGGATCTTGCTTGGAAGAAAGTGAATGAGGAGCTCGGACAGTTGGTAAGTTGTAAAAAACGCTCTTTACTCAATTTGAGCTATACATAGGGTGATTTCAGGGTGATTGGGACACTTTTACCAAATCATCTCAATGGCAAAAAGTGTCCCAATCACCCTGAATTCACCCTATTGAGACAACAAGCTAATTAAAACCGGAAAATTGAGCTTTTTCGCCGTATTTTAAAACAATCCATGTCAGCCCATTTCACAATGAGACAAGCCGGCTGGCAGAAGCCCCTCCCATGAAGCAAATTCACGTCTCTTGTGAAGTGAATGTCGCGTGCGAATGAAGCGAGTAAACTCAAAATGTTCACGCGTCCAATAGCGTGATTTATTTGCGCAAGTCGAGTCTGGTGTGAACGCATAGTAAGAATGCAATCTTTAGTGGCAGACGTGATAGTTCAAAAGAAAGAAAGACTGTGGATTCAGATATGGCCTAAATATATCCGACTAAGCAGTTTGCCTAAAATGTCTACATTTGCAAATAAATAAATCAAATCACCAGAATGGGAAACATGGTTTCAGATTTGGCCTAAATATATCTGTGACTAATCAGTTTGATAGAGCAGAGCAGCAAATGCCCATATTTAATCGACTCAGTAAAAACTCCATTAAAGATTTCTTCAGTTTGTTCTATAATTCCTGGTGAGGGGAGACCATGTAAATCAGGGTTTAAAAATAAATTGCTTATTATGCAAACATCTTAAGAGGGTGGGGGTGCGCAGCGGTGGGCTGATGGGGTGCCGCTGGTTTGGCATAATTGGGCAGATGGATGCAGAAATGAGAAATGCCCACATAAATACCCCATGTCTCATTCCCCACGCGGATCGGACCTCGAGCTCGCCTCTCTGAATAGCCAATAAGAAATTAACGTTGATTCTGTGTTAATGCCTGATCGCCAGTCAGGATCGGAGGTTTCTGCTCAGAGAGACCGATGACTGATTCTGAGAGGAGACGTTTATAGAAACGTAAATGTGAACCGACCTGACTTCAGAACCCTAAGTCTGTCCAACAAAACCAAGAGCAGAGATCACGCATTAGGTATATAATATGACTTTATATTTTGTATATATATAATCTGCATATTTTAGCATTCTGCCTCAAGGAATGATGGGAAATGTAGTTGCCACACAACCTCATTCTTCAGCAATAGCACACATAGATGTACGGTTAACATTCTCCACTAAAGCTAACAGCTTCCGCCGTGATTCATTAACTGACGCCCTCAGCTCTGAACTCAAAGAAAGTTTCTCACCGATAATTATGACTTTCACATGCACTTGTGACTGAAGGCAACACAATCGCTGTAAAACACAGTCCTTTGAGTTGAGCGGCTGCAGCATTCAGAGGGAGTCGCTGCATTACAGCAATTTCCTCATGTCGCATCTGTCATTTAGTCATTCTGAGCAGACAGGGATACAGAGAAGCTTTGTGCACGCTCAGAACAATTGAAAACACTGCCTTATTGAGAAAGATCCAGCCATTCTCATCTCTTAATGGACTGGTTATAATTCAGACAGAGTTCTAGGCAGAGCTTTGATGCAGTTTCTTTCTGAACAGGTTTGAGGAGTGTGTGTGTGTGTGTGTGTGTAAGCAGCTGACAGACTCCATCACATTCACACTCTCTCCATCTCTAACATCCTTTGATTGATTCAAGGACACACAACAGCTTGACTTCAGCGGACGCTTCACACTTTGTCATTTCGGATGAGAACGGGCAGCTGGGTCATTGCCATCGGCTGTGTCTCCTCACAGGAAAGTCGTGAGAGGGCAGGTCAGACACATCTATTCAATATAATCCGTTCACTTCACTAGTTTCCACCTGGAAGTGAAGGCGTGTCTACTGGTTTGATGCAACAAACACTTTCGAGGAAGAACTAATGACTGCCAATGTAACCCCTCCAAGCGGGACTCGAACCCGTGTCCGTCTGCATGAGAGTCGGACGCTCTAACAAGGAAGCTAAAGGATACAACCTCTAGTGTCAGTCGCTAGAGCATCCCTTGAGATCAGAGGAGTGAGGTTTACTCACACAGCGACTACTAGCCGGCCTCCGTTACACCAACGTAATGGCGTCTCTAAAGACTTGAGGAAATCTATCTCTGACCTATAAGCCCACACCCAATTTCTACTGTTTGAGTTGTCTATTATTGTGCCATCGTGTTATTCAGATAAACACTAAATGGGACATAAAGACAAAAGCTCTGTCAGTTTACATGCCAGTCAAATGGCCTGATCCTCTCTAAATGGGCAGGTCTTTGCAGAATAAGTTGAAAAATGGTTGAAAATGCGCAACTGGTATTGATTTAATCTCTGATAGTAAATCGTTTTTATTTTACTTGAAGTTTTATTTTCAAATTATGGCAAATACTACAGGCTGCCGCAGCTGTGGGTACACAGTTATGACCCATGGAAAATCAATTTAAGTAAGTAAGTAAATAAATGCTTAAATTTGTAGCTAAATAGCTACAACTCAGGCCACAGGGATGCATGTGAAAGAGGCAGATGGAAAAGACAAACAATTCATAAATCACAAAACAACAAAAACTTAAATAAATATAGAAAATTATAATATATTTAAAAAATAAGATGTACATTGCAATAAAAAAATGAGGGGAAATGCAGCAGTGCTACTCAATCCAGCAGCGTTCATGCAGCATTTCCACTCGTGAAACAGTCCAAGCGTCCTTTAAAAGCTCTTCACGCTGATGCAACTGATAGTGATTGAGAATGATAATGGTCAGTGAGGCTCAGTGATTGGCCCCCTGATTACCCATGGGCCACGCCCCCAATATGACACACCCACTGGCCTCTACACTTAAGAAAATAGTTCTAAATAGCACACTAAAGGTGCGTTCACACCGGACGCGATTCGCGCGATTCGCGCGAGTGATTTACATGTTAAGTCAATGCAGAGACGCGAAATGGCATTCTGCGGCGCGATTCGCGCGAATGAGGCGGCGAGATTCGCGCGTTTCGCGCGTTTGAGGCGGCGAGAAGGACGCGACTTGAGCGTTTTGAACGCGCGATTCGCGCGAATCGCGTGAATCGCGCGAAACGCTCAAGTTGAAAAATCTGAACTTTGGCGGATATTTCGCGCCGCGTTAACCAATCAGGAGCTTGCTCTAGTAGTGACAACAATGAAGAGAAAATCTGTATATTGATATCTGGTTCAGACAATATGATTATCACTGTGATAACATTAAATTACATGAAACACAACCCAGTCTCTTTTTGTTAAATGCAAGTTTATGTATGATCAATAATACAAAAGTATAAGTAATGTATAACAAGCTATACATGAAACAAAGCAACAATGCAGTCAAACATTCAAAGTCAGTGCTAGTAGGCTAACGTTACAACTGCAACGTACAGTTATAGCCTAAAAATATAAAGTAATGAAACTTATCTTTGCCCTCAGCCTAAACGATTTGCCAGGGAACAAATTATAGATCCATGAGACCAAAGATCGGCCGTTACAAGACGAATTATAGCTCGAGACACACCACAGAGACATCAGAGCCAGCGGTAGACGGCAGAAGGACTGGCCGAGGAAAGGTTGCCCTCGCCGGCTTTCACGTGCGCTGAGCGCGCTGTCCGCTGGAGCTCACAGCTCCGACAACGGCAGATAAAATGTTCAAATAGGCACTGTTTATGTAAATAAACCACAGATTTGAGCTTTAAACAACTACATTATCGACTGAAAAAGTCTTAAAACTACGTTTTGTCACACATTAACAGTAGATATGAACAAAAAAAAAGACATGTAAACACAGCCCATGTCAGCCATTTCTCAACGAGACGAGCTGCTGGCGGAAGCCCCGCCCATGACGCGAATTCGCATCTGTTGTGCAGTGAATGTCACACGCGATTCGCGCGAATTTCACGCGCGATTCGCGCGAGTAAACTCAAAATGTACACGCGTCCACCTTCGCACGATTAGCGCGAATTATTCGCGCGAATCGCGTCCGGTGTGAACGCCACATTACACACTGTTTCTGCAATTTATAGTAATGTATACAAAAGTAACTTCAAATTAAATATATCCAAAATATCAATTAAGCATTAGATCGCACACAACCAGATAATCTAAACATATTGCAAAACTCACTACTGTTTGCGATATTTATCATTGCATCCTTATTGGTTTTAATATACACAGTTACTGGAGTTGATCTAAAAAATAGCCAAAGAAATTAAATAAAATGAATAATTAATAATCAATTCATTGCTGTTTCAGAACGTTTCGAGAAAGTCAAAAGTAACATTCCAATAATGTTTGAAGAATAATAAAATGGGATGTTCCCTTAACATTAGTATAGCCAAGATAAACTTTTTTTAAATGCATTGAACGTTCAGGGAACATTCAGAAATGTTTTTATAACTTATAGTTAGAATTTTTTTCAGAACATACACTGTATTGCCAAAAGTTTTGGGACGCCTGCCTTTACATGTTCATGAACTGTAATGACATCCCATTCTTAATCCGTAGGGTTTAATATGGAGTCGGCCCACCCTTTGCAGCTCTAACAGCTTCAACTAACTAAGGCTTTCTACAAGTGTGTTTATGGGAAATCTTCTAGAAGCGCATTTGTGAGGTCAGGCACTGATGTTGGACGAGAAGGCCTGGCTCTCAGTCTCCGCTCTAATTCATCCCAAAGCTGTTCTATCGGGTTGAGGTCAGGACTCAAGTTCCTCCACACCAAACTCGCTCATCCATGTCTTTATGGAGCGATGCTTTGTGCACTGGTCAGTAATGTTGGGACAGGAAGGGGCCGTCCCCAAACTGTTCCCACGAAGTTGGGAGCATGAAATTGTCCAAAATGTCTTGGTGAAGCATTAAGAGTTCCTTTCACTGGAACCAATGGGCCATGCCCAACCCCTGAAAAACAACCCCACCCCATAATCCCCCCTCCGCCAAACTTTACACTTGGCACAATGCAGTCAGGCAAGTACCGTTCTCCTGGCAACCGCCAAACCCAGACTCATCCATGCCAGACAGAGAAGTGTGATTGGTCACTCCAGAGAACACGTCTCACTGCTCTAGAGTCCATGGCAAAGCATGCTGGGAATTAGAAATCCCAGCCCAGTTATGAATCAGCGTATCGAATCATGATATTCTTGTCGCTTCATAATATTAATATTGATCCACTGTACTCACATGAACTGATTTAAATATGTTTTTAGTACATTAATGGATCTT
>NC_137106.1:4848736-4856236 GCF_949357685.1 Gobio gobio
CATTGAGCGTGTGTTACGAGTGTGTGTTACATGTTAGTGAAGCGCTCGCATTGAGCGTGTGTTACGAGTGTGTGTTACATGTTAGTGAAGCGCTCGCATTGAGCGTGTGTTACGAGTGTGTGTTACATGTTAGTGAAGCGCTCGCATTGAGCGTGTGTTACGAGTGTGTGTTACATGTTAGTGAAGCGCTCGCATTGAGCGTGTGTTACGAGCGTGTGTTACATGTTAGTGAAGTGCTCGCATTGAGCATGTGTTACGAGTGTGTTACATGTTAGTGAAGCGCTCGCATTGAGCATGTGTTACGAGTGTGTTACATGTTAGTGAAGCGCTCGCATTGAGCATGTGTTACGAGTGTGTGTTACATGTTAGTGAAGCGCTCGCATTGAGCATGTGTTACGAGTGTGTGTTACATGTTAGTGAAGTGCTCACATTGAGTGTGTGTTACGAGTGTGTGTTACGTGTTAGTGAAGCGCTCGCATTGAGCATGTGTTACGAGTGTGTGTTACGTGTTAGTGAAGCGCTCGCATTGAGCATGTGTTACGAGTGTGTGTTACATGTTAGTGAAGCGCACAATTCACACAATATATCACACAATTCTGACCTTTTTGTATTCTTTTTTCTGTGGCGGAAACAAGCTTTCATAAATTTCACTGTTTCCTTGTCTGAAAGATGAAATTTGAAATGATTTGCGAGGCATCAGCGGGCAACACAGGGAGCAGATGGCACCAGGGCGGCCGCTTATAATGGAAGAGGCAAACCCTTTCTATGGTCGCCAATCTGGCAGAAACCCTGCATTAGACTCACAGGAGACGGCGAGGCCTGCGGGCAGGAAGAGGATCTGCTCGGAGGAGGCAGGAGGAGATCTGGGCAGGTGGCTGGAGTTCTGCATGTGCCATCAGGAGCAACAGATCGCACGTGTTTACAGGGAAACTGAGGCTGGTGAGTCAGCGCTGCCTCGCATCGCAAATTAGAATAGCCTTAATGCAACGCTCCGTGCTTATTTCCCAGAAAATACTCCTATCTACTCTAATAGCCTGGAGTGCAGCGCGCTACATGCAGTTATTTCAACACATTCCCAAAAATGTTTAGTTTAGTTCTTATTGCAATTCTTGCATAGACTGGACTACAAATCAGATTCTCATCATGTCGCACTGCAAATAAAGATTCCTATTTAGTATTTCTGACTTGTTTTCCAGTACATATATCTAAACGTTCTTAAATTAAGATACATTTGAGTAGTAAAATGACATGTCATTAAGTCTTGTTTTCTGACATTTTTTTTTATCATAAATGAAGTGATGTAATACTTTAAACAAGAACAAATATCTGCCAATGGGGTCAGAAAAGTGGATTTTTCATATATTTATTCACAAACTCATTCAAAAGTAACGTTCCCTTCCCATAACATGCAAAATGATAACATGTGTGCTGAAGTTTGCATAAAAAACTAGATGATACATAAATATGAATCAGCACAACTGTTTTCAACATTGATAATAACCAGAAATGTTTCTCGAGCAGCAAATCATAATTTCTTAAGGATCATGCACTCTAAAAAATAATGTGTTGACTCAACAAAAAACACTTTGCATCAATTTTGACAGTTATGACAACTTTGGGTGAATTTACATAACCAACAAGCTATATTGATTCAGAGAAACGTATTAAATTGTAGCATAAACACTAAAAAAAATGTAAGTCCAACTACCAGAGTTGTACCCCTGGAACCATTAATCGCATCTATTTCAGTTCAAAAACAGCTATCATAGCACATGCTAACATAACTTATTTAACATGTATATTTAAGGTACAAGTAAAATATATTACTTATCACTGGCATTCATTGCTTATAGAATCAATGTAATGTAACTCTTTTAAAAGTCAGCATTAAACACATTGGGCCCTATCACACATATGGCGCAACACAAGTGTTTTTTGCTAGTTTCAGCCCGACGCAGTTCTCATGTTCACGTCCAGCTCCACTTTGTTTAAATATCAAATGCACTGGCGCATCTGTTCGCCCATGGGCGTCTGGTCTGAACACCTGGTGTGATCAGGAGCATTGTTGGAGTGTTGCTATTGTGAAGAACTGAAAACCACTGTGCCATTGACCAACACAAACCTGCTCTAAAGTCAATAGCGCAGTATTTGTGTATTATTTAAAGGGTGTGTTAGTAATATGAGCCTATAGGCGGTGCACAACACGCATACACTCTGATTATTACACACACAGGGATGTGAAGCAGCACACACACACGCCAAATATTACAAATAAAGAGACATACTTACACAGAGACATCAGAGCCAGTGGCACAAGGCAGAAGGACTGGCCGAGGAAAGGCTGCTCTCGCCGGGGTTAATGAGCGCTGAGCACCGCTGATCCACTGGAACTCACAACTCCACACACACCAGATCACATGTTCAACTGCACACACACCAGATCACATGTTCAACTGCACACACACCAGATCACATGTTCAACTGCACACACACCAGATCACATGTTCAACTCCACACACACCAGATCACATGTTCAACTGCACACACACCAGATCACATGATCAACTCCACACACACCAGATCACATGATCAACTCCACACACACACCAGATCACATGATCAACTCCACACACACCAGATCATGTTCAACTCCACACACACCAGATAACATGTTCAACTCCACACACACCAGATCACATGTTCAACTACACCGACACCAGATCACATGATCAACTCCACACACACCAGATCACATGTTCAACTCCACACACACCAGATCACATGTTCAACTACACCGACACCAGATCACATGATCAACTCCACACACACCAGATCACATGATCAACTCCACATACACCAGATCACATGATCAACTCCACACACACCAGATCACATGTTCAACTCCACACACACCAGATCACATGATCAACTCCACACACACCAGATCACATGATCAACTCCACACACACCAGATCACATGTTCAACTCCACACACACCAGATCACATGATCAACTCCACACACACCAGATCACATGTTCAACTCCACACACACCAGATCACATGTTCAACTCCACACACACCAGATCACATGTTCAACTGCACACACACCAGATCACATGTTCAACTCCACACACACCAGATCACATGATCAACTCCACATACACCAGATCACATGATCAACTCCACACACACCAGATCACATGTTCAACTCCACACACACCAGATCACATGTTCAACTCCACACACACCAGATCACATGATCAACTCCACACACACCAGATCACATGATCAACTCCACACACACCAGATCACATGATCAACTCCACACACACCAGGGGCACGTTCAACGCTCAAACCGGTGCGCAACGTTTTGCTACGGTTTCCGGTTGAACGTCATGTTTCCTGGAAACGGTGCGCACCGGTGTGCAACAGGTTTGAGATGCGTTTTTTCTCGTTTGGTGGGTGTGTCAAATATGTCAGTCCAATCAGCAGCAACATGTATATAAACCACGCGGTATTAAAGAGACAGCTCACACAATGGGTCCAAGTGAAGATGTTTACAAATGTGTCCGCTGCAGCTCAGTATACACAACAATTGAAGATATTAGAAGACATGATTGTCGTAAGAGTTTTTATATATATATATATATATATATATATATATATATATATATATATATATATATATATATATATATATATATATATATATATATATATATATATATAATCAACATGATGATGTATTTATTTATATATTTAGCTTCATTGCAAGGCAAGTTTATTTATATACCAAATTTCATATATGGTAATTGCTTGATATGCAGTGAGAAAGAAAATACAAGCTATTAAAAAAGTAAGAACTAGAAATAAAATGATTTAAATTAGAATTGATTACCAGGAGATTAAAAAGTTAAATAAATGTGATTGGGGTGTTGTCATTTATTCTGGATGGCAAGGGAAGTGATTGCGTGTATTTTGCAGTATTAAACACGTATTTATATCGATTTTATCAGACTCTGGCGAAAATTCCTCAAAAAGAACACAAAGAATGGCCTTCTCGGCTGCCATAGTTACAACTCTTGCGTCAACAGAACAGGGTGTTCAACGCAGCACCGTTTCCGTTTAAAAAACGTTTTGCAACGTTTTGTCGGGGCTGAACGCAGCCCAGATAACATGTTCAACTACACCGACACCAGATCACATGTTCAACTCCACACACACCAGATCACATGATCAACTCCACACACACACACCAGATCACATGATCAACTCCACACACACCAGATCACATGTTCAACTCCACACACACCAGATCACATGTTCAACTGCACACACACCAGATCACATGATCAACTCCACACACACCAGATCACATGTTCAACTCCACACACACCAGATCACATGATCAACTCCTCACACACCAGATCACATGTTCAACTCCACACACACCAGATCACATGTTCAACTCCACACACACCAGATCACATGTTCAACTGCACACACACCAGATCACATGATCAACTCCACACACACCAGATCACATGTTCAACTCCACACACACCAGATCACATGATCAACTCCACACACACCAGATCACATGATCAACTCCACACACACCAGATCACATGTTCAACTCCACACACACCAGATCACATGTTCAACTCCACACACACCAGATCACATGTTCAACTCCACACACACCAGATCACATGATCAACTCCACACACACCAGATCACATGATCAACTCCACACACACCAGATCACATGTTCAACTGCACACACATCAGATCACATGTTCAACTCCACACACACCAGATCACATGATCAACTCCACACACACCAGATCACATGTTCAACTCCACAAACACCAGATCACATGATCAACTCCACACACACCAGATCACATGATCAACTCCACACACACCAGATCACATGATCAACTCCACACACACCAGATCACATGTTCAACTCCACACACACCAGATCACATGTTCAACTCCACACACACCAGATCACATGTTCAACTCCACACACACCAGATAACATGTTCAACTACACCGACACCAGATCACATGTTCAACTCCACACACACCAGATCACATGATCAACTCCACACACACACACCAGATCACATGATCAACTCCACACACACCAGATCACATGTTCAACTCCACACACACCAGATCACATGTTCAACTGCACACACACCAGATCACATGATCAACTCCACACACACCAGATCACATGTTCAACTCCACACACACCAGATCACATGATCAACTCCTCACACACCAGATCACATGTTCAACTCCACACACACCAGATCACATGAGGCTTGTTCGACTTCACCCAGCGATGCGCAGACCGATCGGCGGCTGACTTGAAGCAGTGCATGCCGGTTAGAAATTTTGTCCGACTTGAGGCAGCGCCGACGCCACGTGACAGTGACGTATGTCAACAAAGTGCCGCGAGAGCGATTCGAGAGCAGCCGGCGATTACAGCCGGTGCAGTTTCTCCAAAGCAGCTGCTCGAGGCTGCACGGGCTCTGATGACGACACAGCCGTTCCACGATTGGCCAGATTCACCGCATGACAGCGATCACGTGTGTTTCGTGTTTATTCTAAAACCTTCAGCTCCACTAATGCGCACAAATCTGTTTTTTATAACAGTAAAACCTCCTTTCATGTAGTTGCGATGTTATATTGTCATGTTTATCAAAATATAACTGATTAAAAACATAGACCCCACTTCATTGATAGTGTAGGCTTATATGTTGAACTTTATTCTTGTAAAAACACACGCTGTATTAAGCAGTGCATAAAGTATTACATGACAATAATGTCTCTGAAACATCTGTGTATTGCCAAATATTGCATTTATTTCACTTCAGCTGATAAAGTGTGCAAACACAGCGCGAGCGTCACCGCGGGAAGCAGAAAGTGTCCGACTTCATGTCTGTGTTTGCAGCTCCTCCCCGCCTGCACGCGGCTACTCTCGCCGATCAGTTGCATCCAGCCGCAGCCGATGTCGAACACACCTATTTTCAACTCCACACACACCAGATCACATGTTCAACTGCACACACACCAGATCACATGATCAACTCCACACACACCAGATCACATGATCAACTCCACACACACCAGATCACATGTTCAACTCCACACACACCAGATCACATGTTCAACTCCACACACACCAGATCACATGTTCAACTCCACACACACCAGATCACATGATCAACTCCACACACACCAGATCACATGATCAACTCCACACACACCAGATCACATGTTCAACTGCACACACATCAGATCACATGTTCAACTCCACACACACCAGATCACATGATCAACTCCACACACACCAGATCACATGTTCAACTCCACAAACACCAGATCACATGATCAACTCCACACACACCAGATCACATGATCAACTCCACACACACCAGATCACATGATCAACTCCACACACACCAGATCACATGATCAACTCCACACACACCAGATCACATGTTCAACTCCACACACACCAGATCACATGTTCAACTCCACACACACCAGATCACATGCTCAGAGAGGAGCTCTCTTTATAAATAAACCACAGATTTGAGCTTTAAACAACTACATTCTCGCCTGAAAAAGTCTTAAAACTACATTTGTGACACAATAACAGTAGTATTTTTAAATTATGCGGGGTTTCTCATCACATCGCTTCACCACGTGACAGCAGCGAGCAGGCTCCTGATTGGTTAACGCGGCGTAGACGCCAAAGTTCAGATTTTTCAACTCGGGCGTCAGACGCGAATTTGCTTCAAACGCGTGAATGCACAAAAAGCACCAAATAAGATCACTCAATTTGCGTCTTTCGAAGTGGATGCGCGAATGAGGCGAACTCGTGTCCATTAGGGGTGGGAGAAAAGGTAGATGCATCCATGCATGGCGATTCGTTATCTAACGATTCAGAATCGAATCTGTGTTCAATTCAAACTGCCACTTCACCACGGTGCGTGCGTGCGGTCACTGGGCAAACAGAAAAACCCGTTGATAGACGAACGTTCGTATGCTGGTGAATTGACCGTTCGCAAAGCCCCGCCCCTTTAGTTACTGTTGCTATGTCCGACACGCCATGGGTCTCTCACGCCACATAGGCTACACATGTTCTCACATAGAGAAAATACATCGCAGAGCAAAGAGGACAGACAACACGCCGACAGACAGGACAGAGCGAGTTACTTTTGATATGAAACAAGTCTCACAAAGTCTGTTGTCTTCTTTTAAAGAAATGTAAACGTTTTGTGGCTGTTTAATGTGTGGCTGCAGCTCCTCAGTTAAAGCTGCTCATGAACCCATCATCTCTTCCTTCTAGTTCATTGATAAGCATCAAATAAACATCAATGAACACTAAAATAAATGTTGTTTTAACCGCAGAAAGACGTCAACACACACCGTTTTTCAAGTTCAAGTCCACTGATGTTAATCCACTAACTCTA
>NC_137106.1:4861236-4873736 GCF_949357685.1 Gobio gobio
GTGTCACGTGAGCGCGATAGAGATGATCATCAAAACCAGTACTGATGTGTCGTTCATTTTGAACGAATCTTTAATATGACTCGAGAACAACAGGTTGTCTCAGAGAGCGATTCGTTCATTTTGTGTTGACTGTGCATGCGCAACATCCCATTTGTTCTGTACAGGAAACAGAATTGATTAGTTCACCAGTCTCGAGTCATTCATTCATCAAGTCCCAGCCCACAGGCAAGGCTATGCAGTCGCCGGAAACAGAAAGATCAGTTCATCTCTCGAGTCTTCTCGTTCAAATCGTTCGTTCAAGTCCCCATAGGCTGAATGCAGAAGCAGTTCATCTCTAGTCTCGTTCTTTTGTCACGTGACGTGACAGCCGTGTTGGATACAGAAATGAGTTCATTCCTTTACATTCACAATTCCTTACAAAAAAGTTTTTTTAATGTTTGTTTAGTTCAGTTTTTTTAGCTAGTTTAATTGATTTTCCTATGAAGCCTGGACACATTGGGTTGTTCAGAACGGATAGGCATAACAAATGTTTATTGCACATATCTTCTGATGATTTTATAATAATAAATATATTACAACATGCAGTCAATAATACGACTGTTAGGGATCGACCGATGTGGATTTTTTTAGTGCCGATACCATTTTTTTTTCATCAGCCTTCGCCGATGACCGATACGGGCTGCCGATTTTCTTGAGCCGATATTTGGAGCCGATACTGCTTTTGCTCCCTCAATTTACAACATAAAAATGACACAATGATCATGATGATAATTTAAAATTTACAATTTAAAAAAGGAACATTTATTGAACTAAAAAAAACAATATTTAACAAATAGTAAAAACAGGTGAGGTAGAACAAGAAGAAAAAAAAAGAGTTCAGTGGTGAAAATAAATTCTGAAAATAAATATTTAAGCATAAATAAAATAATTACACTATTGCACACAGTATCAACAAGCAAGCATCATAATAAAGTGCACACTGACTGTACTATACTTCATTTTAAAACTTTACAACCTAGTCATTTAATGGTTACACTCTAAGAAATGCTGGGTTAAAAATAACCCAAGTTGGGTTGAATATGGACTAAACCAGCAATTGGGTTGTTTTGACCCAGCGGTTGGGTTAAATGTTTGCTTAAAACAACCCAATTGATGGGTTAGTCCATTTTCAACCCAACTTGGGTTATTTTTAACCTAGCATTGTTTAGAGTGTAGGTGCACTTCACTTAATCTCTTGTAGAGCAACACCAGCGGTAATTCAGGAAAAAATCTCCCAATGCTCCACGTGAAACTTCATTTTTTATAGATTTTACCATCGTGTCAATTCTCAATTGATTTTGATTAATATGCGCGAGGGAGAGCGAGAGAGTTTGAAGACGGTGAGAGCTGCCCTGTGGACGCCTGTCTGTAAATAATGCAGGGAAAAAAATATTGGCGAATGCAGCAGCTTTGTATCGGCCGATGCAGATACACGTGCAAATATCGGCCGATATATATCGGTCTAACACTAACGACTGTAATGTTGTATATGTTGCGAGACACTGAACAGGAAAGCAGTCACGTGAAAAAAGAACGAACGACTTGAACGAGAAGACTCGGGAGATGAACTAATCTTTTCTGTTTCCGGTGTCTGCATATTGCATATGTGTCTGGGACTTGATGAACGAATGACTCAAACCCGAAGACTCGAGACTGGTGAACTAATCAGTTGTGTTTCCGCATGCATTACATGAGGCTGTCACGGCCCAGATCAGACATGATGACGGCTCATACCCGAAGAGAGGTGAACTAAACTTTCCAGGAAACAGACGTGTTTAAATGTGAAGTGACAAAGGAAAGCACGATTTGGATCGGGAGGTGAGGTGAACTAACAGACTGCATACATTGACTGAAGCAATTTAAGCAATTCATTAATCATTTATTTTTCAAAGTTGGGCCATGGCTGCATTAGCTTATAGTTTATTTTTTATTCCAAAAGTATTAAATGTGTTGAAAAATGTAGCATGTAACGTTTAAATTAGATTCTGCTGAAATGAACGAAATTACTTGAAAAAAGATTCGTTCATTTTGCTGAACGAGATTCAAAGATCCGAGTCAGTAAAATGATCCGAACTTCCCATCACTAAAAACCAGACAAATGTTGTAGTTTAGCAGAGTATCCGAGGCACGAGCTGTACAGGCTCCGCCCTCTTCTGGATAGGGGGCGGAGCAGCAGCTCATTTGCATTTAAAGACACATGCATGAAAAAGTTTTTGCTTCCACTCAAAAATGAGCATTTACAACATGATATAATAAATGACCTGTGGGGTATTTTGAGCTGAAACCTTTTTCTTTAAGAGTGTATAGTGATCGTTCAGTCCAGTGTTAATATAATATAATTTCAACATTTACTAGTACATTTTAAGATCAAGTGTTGTATTTGTTGACATTCGATAATGCCCAATAAACATTTTTATTCACTAACATTCTCAAAGGTTTTTAAATACTGTAAAAAATATATTAGTCATTGTTAGTTTATGATATATAATGCATTAGTTAATGTTAACAAATAAGACAAATATGATTTTTTCTCAGTATTTGTGTCTTGCTGCTTTACCTACACATACATTTGCTTGAGAAAATGACTTAAGATATTAAATCTTGTTTTATGAAAACAATCAAAATCTTGTGAAAACAGGAAAAAGTATCAACCATTGGAGTCAGAAAAATAAACTTGTTTTACTTTTGAATTAGTTCAACTGGCAGATTTCTTTTTTATTATTATTTTGTTAAAAGTCCCATGGCATGGCATTTTTCTATTATTTTATAATGTTTCCTGAGGTGTACTTATATTGTTAGTATGATTTTTACATCATAAATGTCATAATTTAGAAATAAAAGGCATTTTTTCAATACTGCTGTTTGCCCTGTGGCTGAATGCCCTGTTTCAAGAGGCGTGTCTGCTGTGAGACTTCAGTAAAAACGCCCACTGTTGTGATTGGCTGACATCTTTGCATTTGAAATGAGCGGAGGGGGCGTGGTTTAACTTGGTCTACGACGCACGAGCTGCTGCCAGAGAGACGGATGGACCTGAGTTCACTTCTCATCAGTTCTGTCAGTCTCAGTTCAGGGTGAACTGTTGTAGTTACTAGAATATACTTCAGGTTATTAGTTTATTTCTAGTTGGAGGGGCTGTCACTCATGTCAGAAAGTTAGTAACTTTAGTAAATTATGGATCAGCGCTGACTCGAGACGCGAACCGTTCAGAACGATTCAGTCCGATTTGGTGAACTGGTTCGGTTCACTAAAAAGAACCGGTTCAAAAGAATGATTCGTTCGCGAACCGGACATCACGGAGACGGAGCGATTGCTAACAAAGTTAATTATAGTAACTACTGAGTTGTGAGAGCGCTGTCTGTCAGCGCAAGTTTATTGTGTTTGTATCTGAGAGTTCTGAATAAACACGAGTCCCAGTCACACCGAGTCCATCTTCATCATTATTCTACCAACTTTGTAACACCATTACAGCGAGATGAACGAGTTACGAGTAAAGGCCTGTTCACACCGGGACGATTTTCGCGTGCGTTTATCACCGACGTTTAACGCCTCGTGACTAAACAATGGGCGCCAATGTGAGTGTGCACACCGCAAAATGCCAGGCGTAAAAGCGTCATTTAAAAAAAAAAACACCTCGGGTTAGTTTTTTTATTTTGACGCGGCACGTTAAAAACTGTCCGACCAATGAGATCGGGGCTTTTGTTCACATGCCTGGAGCTGCTGAAGTGACAGTAAAACACCACTTGGTGGCGCTCAAGCACAAAACGCTCTTGCCGAGCACACATTGATACAACGAAGAGGAAGTAAGTAGACAAAGAAGAAGTTGAGCTGCTAATGTTGCTTGCCAGTTAGCAAAATTGTGTGAATGGTTTTGGCCATAGACATAATATGTCTTATGGGTTTTGGCAAGCAAATACTGTAAATACTGTCTCTCTTCTTCTTCTGTGTGACAAGCGAGTGTCAGAGTGTCAGGCTAACTTACTAGTAAAGCCAGTGTTTAGTGTTCGTTTTGGGTTAATAGTTCTTGCGACAGATATTTGGCTATAATCGTTCTAAAAATACAAAAGTGCCATTCAGTAGCGATTATAGATCCGCAGTCTTTACTCTTGAGGACTGAACAGGTTCTGCTCGATCATCTTCACTAAAATGTTCTGGGTCTGATTCGGGCTCAGATTGGTATGGTTTTATTGACGCCATTGTTTCTAATACTACCAAAGCACTCTCTACCGGTAAGGGGCGTGACGTTTCCGACAAACGTGCACTAGGCGGTTAGCGAATCACAACACACTGGGCCAGCTAACCAATCTGAGCCCATCGTGTATTTTGGAGGGACTGGCTTCATACAACCCGGAAAGCATCAGATCGTTTTACAAGGAGGGACAGAGCAGTGTAGAATAAAGGTCAAAAATATGAAAAATAATGCCTTTTTTTTTTTTTAAACAAAGCATGAACACATGTTACAGTGCACCCCACAAACACAATCAAGCCTTCAAAACAATGTGTTTTACCACCCCTTTAGTAATCACATCCATAAACATGATTTCTGCCCGATTCTTGTCATGAAGATTCCCGAGATTCTGCGCTCAAACGTGGCGTCATCAAACTGCGCCTTTGTTTTGAACAGGCGACCTCTAGAGGACGGAAAAGTTACATACTTTACATTTTAGTTAAAGTTTTGCTGTTTTTTATTTGAGTTTTAACTATTTTATTACATCAAGTAAAACTTTTTTAGAAATTTTTAGCCATTTTTATTTTTTAATGAAATGTATTTTACTTCAAGTTTATTTTATTTTTAGTGACCTATAACAACCCTGGTTCAGCCACAAATGTATATTCTGCCATCCGCTCCCATGGTCAGCTATTTCAAGACCATCACTGAAATCATAACAGAAAAAAATGAAGAGTCGAAAAGCATCTCTCCACACTCTCTATACTTACATAATAAAACCATTGGCACTCGCATCAGAGTTTGATATTTGTTTATTGGGTAAGTATGTGTGTAAAAGGCGAGATACAATCATTCGTGCTGATCAGCCCGTCTGCTTTATTCAGTGATATGGACCGGCCGACTGTGAACTGTAACTGTTATCTAGGAGACCGTCTGAATAATTGTGTGTGTGTGTGGGCCGACCGCTGATGGTTGGACTGACTCACTGTCATTCTCCATCCTCTCTTCACAAGATCCATCATTTCTGAGCGAGAACACGCCGGCGGACGCTTCAGACACAAGTATTGAATTCATTTCCTCCCTCCGGCTCAATCAAACCACCACATTCTCTTCTTCAACATCATTTTACTTGTTTACAACTTTTGCCACTAAAAGCAGATCCGACCACTAAACACTAAAATACAAAGTGCATCTCTTAAATTATTTTGGTGTGCATCAATAGAATATGGAATTAATAAAATAAATCTCAATGACATACAGAAATAAATTACAGTATATTGATTCATATGTAGTGTAGTATATTTGCATTGCAGCATGACAATTGGTGGGCAAAATATTAATATTTAAATGCAAAAAAAAAAAAAAAGATCCTAAAACAGGCGTAATTTAATATTTTATCATATTTTCAATCATATTTAACCCATAGTCAATACATATATATTTTTTGCATAACGTTGCGTTAACAAAACAAAAAAAATCACAATGCAAAAAATCCTAATGGTTCTAAAACACGCTTAATTTCCTTTAAAATTATGTTTCACCCCATAATAAAAAGCAAAACAATTTTTTATATATATATTATTGCTGTCAAATCGATTAATCGCGATTAATCGCATCCAAAATAAAAGTTTGTGTTTACATAATATATGAGTACAATTATTATTATGTGTATATAAATACACACACATGCATATTTAAGAAAATATTATTTCTTATATTAAAAATACTTATAATATATTAAAAAATATTTATATAAAATATAAATATATATACATGCATGTGTGTGTATTTATATATGCATAATAATTATACACAGTACACACATATATTATATAAACACATATTTTAGATGCGATTCATCCAAAATCTGAAATATTTCACAATGCTTAAAAAATCCTGATGATCCTAAAAGTTTTCAGAGTCATTTCTTATTTCTTCCTTTTTATTCTGGAGTGAATTACATCCCTTATGTGATCTTTATACGCTAACATTCCTTGATTTTTCTGTACGTTTGAGTGCTAAAGTCTATTACAGCGATCAAGACCTCCGTGTTGTCTTACCTAATGAAATATAAACAAGAGTAACATGGTAAATATTACAGTAGAGCTGGTTTATCCAGTGAAAACCTGAAACTGTCCCGTCTGTTCAGGGCTCTTCTCGCTGGCCTTTTCCACGTGCTCCGGGAAATGAGGTTTGATGCAGGAGTTCACGGCCTCGGACAGATCGGCGGGCAGCGACCACATCTTCTTAGCGTGTTCTGCCACAGCGTCTTTGTTGAGCTGAACACAGAAGGGAAGAAGAGACACCAGTGAACAGCTAGTCAACGTCACAGGTTTTCCTGCTTGAATGTTGATTATTTCCTCATATTCTCCATTGTTGCGGCTCCTCTCTTCCCAGTCTGTCAGAAACGCTCATTTACTTCCTGTCGCTATGAAGCCTCTCCTTCGCTTAGTTTGTTTGGGAAATGCCATAACCGCCAGTTTCAACCAAGTGGCAACTCCCGCAGTTTCTCTTGAAGCCGATATGGAAGTGAGTTAAACTGCAGTTCATGGACTGGCCACTAGAGGCAGACTCCAGAAGGAGCAGAATCTCATTGAGCTCATGTTCAAATGCCCAACTTTACAGCAGAAGAACACATGTTTACAGTCTGGGACAAATTGTGGTTTTGGTCTATACGGATAATTTTGCCCTTCATGACGACTGTGAGGGGGGCGAATTATTTTATAACTTCGTTTACATTATATAACGCCTTAAAGTTCTGCATAATTAAGGGCGTGGCCACTTTGAGTGACAGGTGGATTGTAGTTTGTCTGTTAGTCATCACGTCACCTCAGCTCCGCCCACGTCCCGCCTCTTTGCCCATTTTCTGTTATCCGGGAGTGAAGCGCGATCACGCACTGACAAGATGGCCGACTTTACGCTTCAAAACGGCTCTTCTTAATCCTATGGGTGACGTCACAGACACTACATCCATATTTTTTTACAGTCTATGGTTTCAACACACTACTAACTAACTCAAGCAGGCCCCGCCCCTTTATTATGCGTATTAATTATTTAAATGAGGAATATTGAGACGTGTTGGTTCCCGGAAGAAGACTACAATGGAGGCGTTTGAGGAGTTCAGAAACACTGACACTGATATAAAGAAGAGCTCGAACAGCAACATCACACACTAAAGACGGATGAACATGGAGTGTCAGAGAAAGCTGATGACTGTAAGCTTAAACCGCAGATGGTTTATCCGAAGTGACGAGCAAGTCCTGAGAGATTCGAGCGCTTTCTTTAAACATTCTCCGTCTGTTCCCGTCACAGAGATGCTCACGTCAGCAAGAGTCTGGTTGCCGTCCAAAGCATGTGAAACCAAAATACATCTCCATAAAAGCTCACAGTCCAGGTGTTATTGCAGGTGACAGCACATCTGGGCCATTCACAGGAAGATTCACTGATAAAGTCATAATTGTTCTCTCAGATGATTCAGTTTCTGAATTAGTCACAGGCTTCTCTTCCAGTTATTACAGTCATCACATTATTTCATTTCACTCTAAAAAAATGCTGGGTTGTTTTAATCCAATTTTGGGTCAAATATGGACAAACCCAACCATTGGGTTAAAAATATAATTTAAAATGTTACCTAACGGCTGTGTTTGTCCATACCCACCCAACATTTATATGTGGGGCCCAAATGGGATTGTCCAAAATGGCCCCAAGTTAATTGCCCACATGGATTTCATATAGGATGGCACTTGCTACTTGGTGGGACCCAAGTGGGACACATGCACAAGACCCATCTCGGTCCCATCTCGGTCCCACAAGACAATCCCATATAGAGCCAATTTTTCAGCCCATGTGGGTATGAAATGGGCTGAAAAATGGGCTCTATATGGGATTGTCCGCGGGTTCCATAATGGCCCCATGTGTCAATTGCCCACATGGATTTCATATAGGATGGCATTTATTACTTGGTGGGACCCAAGTGGGCAACATGCACAAGACCCATCTTGGCCCCATGTGGGTATGAAATGGGCTGAAAAATGGGCTCTATATGGGATTGTCCGCGGGTTCCATAATGGCTCCATGTTAATTGCCCAGATGGATTTTATATAGGATGGCACTAGTCAACAGGTGGGACCCAAGTGGGCAACATGCACAAGACCCATCTTGGCCCCATGTGGGTATGAAATGGGCTGAAAAATGGGCTCTATATAGGATTGTCCACGGGTTCCATAATGGCCCCATGTGTCAATTGCCCACATGGATTTCATATAGGATGGTACTTACTACTTGGTGGGACTCCACTGGGCAGTTTACACAAGACCCATCTTGGCCCCAGCTTTAACCCAGCCATAATTTATATGTGGGGCCCATGTGGGTATGAAATGGGATGAAAAATGGGCTCTATATGGGATTGTCCGCGGGTTCCATAATGGCCCCATGTGTCAATTGCCCACATGGATTTCATATAGGATGGCATTTATTACTTGGTGGGACCCAAGTGGGCAACATGCACAAGACCCATCTTGGCCCCATGTGGGTATGAAATGGGCTGAAAAATGGGCTCTATATGGGATTGTCCGCGGGTTCCATAATGGCCCCATGCCAATTGCCCAGATGGATTTTATATAGGATGGCACTAGTCAACAGGTGGGACCCAAGTGGGCAACATGCACAAGACCCATCTCCGTCCCCAAATTTGGGTTGAAACAACCCAGCATTTTTAAGAGTGATTGGGCCCTATCACACACCCGGCGCAATGTGTTTTTTTGCTAGTTTCAGCTCGACGCAGTTCTCATTTTCACGTCCAGCGTCTCATTGTTTAAATATCAAATGCACTGGCGCATCTGTTCGCCCATGGGCGTCTGGTCTGAACACCAGGTGTGATCAGGAGCATTGTTGGAGTGTTGCCATTTTGAGAAACTGAAAACCACTGACCATTGACCAACACACACCTGCTCTAAAGTCAATAGCGCAGTATTTGTGTGTTATTTAAAGGGTGTGTGTAAGACCGCTAAAATATCATTCCAATGCCGGTAACGAGCTGCGGTTGAAGGTCGTTGTGCGTTCGTGTTTCAGCTGGGCAAAATGGATTTCATTATAATATTCTTTATCTGGCTCCATTTATCATATTGTCGAATTTAGGATAGAATGCCAATTGGTTATTTGGTCATTTATATTTAATATTTAGTCACACATTTAATCATTTCGTTTAACCTTTTGTTGCAATTACATCGTTCCATACTGGAGATGGTTAATCAAAAGGATCAAATTGTAAATGTATAATGCAAATTACATAATCAATTAAAAGATAATTCATACATAACATCAAATATTCCGAAATAGCCTAAAGAGTGAAAGATTTCCTGACTTTCTGAATTTTACGTAGCACAGAACGTTTTCTGTGTTATGGGCCGATCTTGTTAATAGTATTGTGCCCCGAACTCACTTCTACATCGCTTTAAATAACTCAGACCAGACCGAAACCTTTTTCAAATGGAAATACATGATAACAAAGGGAATTTAAATGGAATCGAGCTGCCATTTGTCTGGATTGGAAGAAGATACCAAATGGCTCCAAAAGCCACACCCACCGTCATGAGTAAAATATCTCTAAGCTCTAAAAACTCTTATTAATTTCTTGTATATTTCTGTGGGGATGAGATTTTTGTACCATTCACACTGAGACATTTGAAACGATATCAAACACATATAATACAGTATAGTGAGAATTGACATTGAATCCAATAGATTTTGGGTGAATTCTAAGTGATCTCTCAACATGAAGTGGAGTAAGATAGGGGATATTCGGGGCAAGGTAAATACATGCAAATGAAGGCCATTCTCAGTTGATTCACTCAGTGGGACGTCGGCTGCGAAAAAACTGTTCTCTCAGTGAGTTATTGTCTTTCGCCAGACAATCTGGAGTTATGCAAATTTTCAGTCTTTCAGTGTGTTAGTAATATGAGCCTATAGGCGGTGCACAACACGCGTACACTCTGATTATTACACACACAAGGATGCGCAGCAGCACACACACACACCAAATATTACAAATAAAAGGATTCCTCTCTGGAGAAGCATTCAGTCTTTGTGTATGTAAATAGTGAATCCACCATGGTGCGAGCACAACTGGCTTTTAAAGGGAAAGGGAGATGAGACTCTGATTGGTTTATTGCACGTTACGCCCAAAACACACCCATGACTCATTAAGAGACGAGGGACGACCCTTTTAGACCATGAGCCTGGAGCGGTGAGCGTTTTTCCGTCGTTAAACTAGCAAAAGTGGATTCGGACACGCCCTAATGGTGCATTCACACACCAGACGCGAATGAAGTGTTAAGCGCGAGTGATTTACATGTTTAAGTCAACGCAAAGACGCGAATAGACATTCAGCGGCGAGATTTGAGCGTTTGACGCCCGTAACGCGTAATTCTTACGAGTTGAAAAACTGAACTTTGGCGGATATTCGCGGATATAACCAATCAGGAGCTTGCTTAGTAGTGATGTGATCACGAGCAGAGGCAGAAATCTGAACAACAATGGAGGACAAAATCATCGTTGCTGTTTGTGGAGCTGCATACGTAACTTTGCCCATCAGGATTTGATCAGAACAAAAGCTGTTTCAGAAGTTTTTTGGATGGTTATGATACCGTTCAAAAGTGTGAGGGGTTGGTAAGATGATTTAATGTTTTTAAAATAAGTCTCTTCTGCTCATCATGGCTGCATTTATTTAATCAAAAACACAGTCAAAATAGTGAATTATTATTATAATGTAAATCATCTGTTCTCTATGTGAATATACAGTAAAGTGTCATTTATTCCTGTGATCAAAGCTGAATTTATCATCATTACTCCAGTCTTCAGTGTCACATGATCCTTCACTAATCATTCTCATATGATGATTTGAGCTCAAGAGACATTTATGAATATTATCAATGTTGAAAACAGTATTTCTGTGGAAACTGAGATGCATTTCAGGATTCTTTGATGAATAGTAAGTAATAGTAATAGAAATATAATCTTTTGTAACATTATAAATGTCTTAACTGGCACATTTGATCAATGTAATGCATCTATAGGGCGTATTATTAGGGGCCAAGCACCGAAGGTGCGGAGGCACCTATTGTAATCGTTAGATTTCTACTTATTATTATTCCGCCATGGAAGTCTATGGCAGCCCATAGAACCGTTTGCGGAAAAATTATGAAATTTGGTACACTGATAGAGGTCATTACCAATAGTACCCACACCAATTTTGGAGTCTCTAAATCAATCTTTCTAGCGCCACCACCTGTCCAAAGTTTGACTCATGTTTTTGCTAATAACTTTTGAACCATAAGGGCTAGAAACAAAATCTTTTTTTCTTTCGATTCATTGGTTCAAGCCGATTCGATCGCACCCTATGACGTCATTTCCGTCATTACAATGTTCCCGCCATTTTGAATTAACCGAAACCCAACTTTTTCGAACTCCTCCTAGGCCGTTGGTCCGATTTTCACAAAAATTGAACCAGATCATCTCCAGACAGGGTTGGCAAAAAAACATGGAATTCAAGTTGATTCGTTAAATCGTTTTTGATTAACACGCAAACAAATTTTACGTAACGCTTGAAAAAACACACTTAAGGCTATATCTCCGCAACGCTTTATTGTATTCAAACCAAACTTGGTACATGTCATCACAATCATGACTTGAGGTAACATGCAGCGTTTCGGCGCAGCGCCACCTACTGGTCCAGAGATACGAAAAATGGCTATTTTTACTTATAACTTCTGAACTGTTTGTCCAAAAATCATAAAAGTGATCTCGTTAGATTCAGGACGGCATGCCGAGTCGTCTGATATCCAATTTTACCATATCTTGGTGGCGCTATAATAGAACAAAACATGACATTGGCACTATACAACTCAATGTTTTAATGTGGTGTTTTAACGGTTTTGCTTCAAATGTCTTTACTCATTTTTTCAGTTGGTCTGCTGCTATCTTCCTTGTTTGCTTCTGTTGCGCTTGGCCCCGTTAATGGCTGCTTGCAGCTATATTTATTATTATTATTATGTGAGGAACATGTGGTCAGTGTTTACCTGGCTGATCAGATCTCTGATGTTCGCCAGCGTGGCGGCCTGTTTCTTCTTCAGAATCTGTTCCTGAGGTGAACCGTCGCCGCTGCTGTTCTCCGCCGACTGAAAGAGAGTTACATGCGTTATCAGCACACACACACACACACACACACACACACACACACACACACACACACACACACACACACACACACACACACACACACACACACACACACACACAC
>NC_137106.1:4881236-4886236 GCF_949357685.1 Gobio gobio
ACAGCCGGCCCTCAGAGCCGCTCTGTGATCTGCTTCCTGCCGTCTGAGGAAAAATGTCGCTTTCTTGGCTCCAAGAACGCAAAGCTTGGACTAGCGGCACTAGCACTGGTGATAATTGACTGCACATAAGCAGGAGGCTTTGGTCTGTTCTCAGATCTGTTCAGAGGCGACTGCGGTCGATGCGAGTGTAAGAGGGTCGCTCGTGTTTACTCTCCCAGTGCAGAACACGATTGACCCCTGATCGAGTGCTGATGGCTAATCGATACTGGAGAGAGTCCAGCAGGAACACAACAGCTCTGAGGATGCTCGGCTCATTAGCAGGGTTTCCATTACAGATTTGCGCAAAACGATATATTTGCGAATATTGCGAAATGGCGACATTTCCATTAACCGATGTTATGCGACTAAAACATATTTTTCCTTTTGCAATAATTCATCCCAAAAATCATGGTGATGGATGTTGTTCGGTTTATGTATATCACAGCCACCTCCGTCTCAACTTTTACGGCAAATCTTTTTTGCGATATACAGGAGTTTTCACAAAACTGACGTGTTTTCATGGGTGCATTTTCATTTCGCAAATTCATAAAATAGTAATAATAATTATGAATATAGCTGCAAGCAGCAATACCGGGGCCAAGCGCAAATAAGAAAACAAGACATGTCAAAATGGCTGGGAGTGTCAGATAAACGGCAGTTATGAGATGATTTTAGGCAAAAAGGCTGAAAAATGCATTGTAGTCTATGGGAATTTCATGTTTTGTTCTATTATAGCGCCACCAAGAGGCACAATCCTACCATTTTTTATGTGTCCTCGGAGTGAGCCCATACATGTGTGTGTCAATTTTGGTGAAAATATCTCATTTCGTTTTCGAGTTATAGACATTTATATGAAAAAACACGTATAAAATGACTGACACCTGACTTTGATTGGATTTTACTCCCCCTTACTATCAATATTTAGACATTTGGGTATTAGCATTTAATTATGGACCTATGTTTCCGAACTTCTGACGCTGGTTTCGTCTCAATCGGACTAGTGGTTTCGAAGATATCAGCTAACGTTTTTAAGCGCTAAATTACCACGCTGCACAAACCATACGCAGAAACCTGGCAAGTCTGGTATCGTTGGACTCGGCAAAGATTCAGGAGACAAAAAAAGTTACTCCCCTGAAAATAAGTCAACCCCACCCAAAGTTATAAGCATTTGAAAAAAGAAATTCTCCACTAGGTGGCGCTGTTTGGAAACTTCTCAGTCTCCTTCAGGGCATTGTGCTGATGACCCATACCGAGTTTCGTAAAAATCCGTTCATGCGTTCATAAAATACAGCATTTTAGCATATAATTCAAAATGGCCGACAGCCAAAATGGCCGATATGGTAAAATTGGATATCAGACGACTCGCCATCACGTCCCGAATCTAATGAGACATTATGATTTTTGGACAAACGGTTCAGAAGTTATAAGCAAAAATAGCCATTTTTCGTATCTCCGGACCAGTAGGTGGCGCTGCGCCGAAACGCTGTTACCTCAAGTCATGATTGTGATGACATGTACCAAGTGGTTTGAATACGATAAAGCGTAGCGGAGATATAGCCTTAAGTGTATTTTTGCAACCGCTACATAAAATGTGTTGGCGCGTTTATCGAAAACTATTTGACGAATCAACTTAATTTTTTGTCAGCAGGATCTGAAGATGATCTGGTTAAATTTTTGTGCAAATCGGACGAACCGTTCAAAAGTTATTAGCATAAACATGAGTAAAACTTTGGACTTTTGACAAGTGGTGGCGCTAGAGAGTTTGATCTAGAGACACCAAATTTGCTGTAGTTAATGTTGGGACTGTCCTCTATCGGTGTGCCAAATTTCATAACTTTCCCGGAAGTGATTCTATGGGCTGCCATAGACTCAAAGAGCGGAAGAAGGACGTAAGAATACTTTTTCAGTGGCGTTGGTTCTGGAAGTATTTTTCACATGAATTTTTCCCATAGGGATTTAAAAAAGGTCTTTGTGTAAGCGTTATCAGCCATTAACTAAACCAATCAGCTACGAGAATACAATACGTTCATCTTCAGAACACAAATGAATATATTTGGACCCTGTCGCCGGTTCACCACTGTTCCTACTTTTGATAGAGACTGACCTAGTCTAGCCATTTTAATCATTAGCCGTCCATAGCCATTGCTTTTTTCGACTCTCTGATTGGTGGAATTTCCTGCACAGCATCATGGGTAATGTAGTTTTTCACTAGGAATTCCTCTGTTAAATAAATAACGCAGGCTATGGGCTTTAATGGAAGCAAATACCATCCATTAACAACCTTATAGCTCACAGTAGGTCTGTCATAAAAAATGTACAAGTTATTATTAGTGTGGAGACAGTTCTGACAGTGTAACTCAGGTCATGTGACTGTGAAACACCTGTCAATCATTGGCTAGCTCATGGTATCTGTACCTCGGTGTTGTGCTGCTCTTTCTTCTTCTTGAGCTGATCGTGATGCTCCACCAGCAGCGCTCTGAGCTCCGTCTTCAGCTTCTGCTTGAGTTCATTCATCTGATCGTCTGATCCTTCTGCTCCGGCCCTGGACAAACACACGGCCAATAAACCACAGATCAAGAAGCGGGACGCTAGTGTTTCCCTGCTCAAAAGACCCGCGGATGACCAGCATTGATCTTCTTACTGTTGTTAACTAAAACTGAAATGTTCAGAAACAGCTCTTGCTCATTGAAATAAAGCTAAACTAAAATGAAATATAAATATTAGACTCCAAACTTCAACTTAAAACTAAGTTTAAGTTGATGTACTAAAATGTCTAAAACTGATATAAAAATGAATAAAAAAAAAAAAAATAAATAAAAAAAAAGACTAAAAAGACTCCAAACTTCAACTTAAAACTAAAGTTTAAACTAAGCCAAGAAATATTTGAAAATACTTGAATTAAAATAAAAACCGAATTGTTATTTTAAATGTCAGTATCATTGAGATTCTTCTCTATTTTTTAATTAATATTTTTTTGTTTTCCATTTAAATTTTTACTATTGTTTTTGTCATTTTGTTATTTTTTAATATGTCGATATAATTGTTTATTAATTTTTATTTCAGTTTTTTTTTGTTTTGTTATTTTAGTCCATGAAGTTAAACTAAATGAGAAATGTTACTTTTTATTATATTTTTTTTCAATTAATGTTTATCTTATGTCCGCAATAAAAATTTATCTTATCGTTTTAGTTTCCGTTAACCGTAATAACCCTGAACTGAAAATAAATGCAATATAAATATTCGATTATGAACTTCAAATTAAAACTAAAGTTTAAACTAAGCCAAGAAATTTTTTGAGAAAAAGCACAGAAAAAAATCAATAAAACTTGAATTAAAATGAAAACCGAATTGTTATTTTAAATTTCAGTATCATTGAGATTCTACTCTATTTTTTAATTAATATTTTTATGTTTTACATTTTAATTTTTATTATTGTTTTTGTCATTTTGTTGTGTGATTTGGTTATTTTTTAATATGTCGATATAATTTTTTATTAATTTTTATTTCAGTTTTTTTTGTTATTTTAGTCCATGAAGTTAAACTAAATGAGAAATGTTGCTTTTTTATTGTATTCTATTTCAATTAATGTTGATTTTATGTCAAGCATTGTTTCAGTTAACCATAATAACCCTGAACTGAAAATATAAAATTGAACGCTAACTCTAAATATGAATAAACACTATAATAATATAGACATAATGCGGCAGATAAATCGGTAAGATCTTTCCTTCATGCTGTGGAAACACAGAGCAGAAAGGGGGCGGGGCTATTTACTTCTTGGCCGTGCTCTTCTTCTTCAAGGCTTTGAACTGGTCGCTGTATTTCTGAAGGAGATCTTCTTGTTTCTTCTGAAACTTCTTGTCCATGTCCTTCAAGTCTTTCTCTTGTTTCTTGGCGACCTTCAGGAAGTTCTTGTGCTGCTGCAGTTCCTCACAGGTCACAGTGGAGGGATCTGGCGATAATAACGCTTACAGTCAACATGACCACGACCAGTTAACATTATTGGGGTTTAACGTATAACCTTTATCAGATAAACAACACTACTCATTATCTTTTGTTATACAGACAGAAAGAAAGACAGATGACAGATAGAGAGACAGACATTCAGATGACAGACATACACAAAGAAAGAAAGAAAGACAGACAGATAGACAGAAAGAAAGATAGATAGATAGACAGACAGACGATAGACAGAAAGATAGACAGACAGACAGAAAGACAGACAGACAGACAGACGACACACAGACAGAAAGACAGACAACAGATAGACAGAAAGAAAGACAGAGGGATAGAGAGACATACAGATGACAGACAGACAGACGGTTAGATAGACATACAGACGACAGACAGACAGACGGATAGATAGACAGAAAGAAAGATGGATAGACAGGCATACAGACAGACAGAAAAAAGAACGAAAGAAAGACAGACAGACAGACAGACAGACAGACAGACAGACAGACAGACAGACAGACAGACAGACAGACAGATAGATAGATAGATAGATAGATAGATAGATAGATAGATAGATAGATAGATAGATAGATAGATAGATAGATAGATAGATAGATAGATAGATAGATAGATAGATAGATAGATAGATAGACGATAGACGGAAAGATAGACAGACAGACAGAAAGACGGACAGAAAGACAGACAGACAGACAGAAAGACAGACAACAGATAGACAGAAAGAAAGACAGACAGACAGACAGACAGACAGACAGATAGAGATAGATAGATAGATAGATAGATAGATAGACAGACAGACAGACAGACAGACAGACAGACAGACAGACAGACAGACAGACAGACAGATAGATAGATAGATAGATAGATAGATAGATAGATAGATAGATAGATAGATAGACAGACAGACAGACAGACAGACAGACAGACGATAGACGGAAAGATAGACAGACAGACAGAAAGACGGACAGACAGACATTAAGACGGACAGA
>NC_137106.1:4891236-4923736 GCF_949357685.1 Gobio gobio
TTTAAGTCATAATTTCAAATTTATGTCATAATTATCACGTAGTATGTCATAATTTTGACTTTTCTTCTCATAAATATGACTGAGTATGTCCGAATTTCGACTTTTATATCATAATTATGGGATAAAAGGTTGTAATTATGACATACTAAATCATAATTATGGGATAAAAGGTTGGAATTATGACATACTAGTAAATCATAATTATGAGATCCTAAGTCATAATTATGATACAAATGTCAAAATTATGAGATAAAGTCAAAATTATAACTTTAAATCATAATTTTGAAGTCATAATTTTGAGATTAAAATGTCATAAGTGTGACATGAAAGTCATAGATTTGGGATAAAAGGTTGTAATTATGACATACTAAATCATAATTATGAGATACTGAGTCTCAAATTTTGATATTAAAAAGTCACAATTATGATCATGTATACTATTTAAGTCAAAATTATAACTTTAAATCATAATTTTAACATCATAACTTTGAGATAAAAAATAAAAAATTGACACATCAAGTCATAATTATGACATACTAAACCATAATTGTGACATACTGAGCCATCATTTTGAGATTAAAGTCATAATTATGACATAAAAATATATAAATTATGATATACTAACTCATACTTATGCGATAAAATGTTGTAATTATGACATACTAATAAATCATAATTATAAGTCATAATATCATGAGTCTTTGACATAACTGACGTTTTTAAGTCATAATTTCAAACTTATGTCATAATTATCTGAATCATAAAAATATATAAATTATGACACTCATACTTATGCGATAAAATGTAATTATCATAATTATAAGTCATAATATCTCATAATACTAGTAAATCATAATTATGAGATACTAAGTCATAATTATGATATAAAAGTCAAAATTATGAGATAAAGTCAAAATTATAACTTTAAATCATAATTTTGAAGTCATAACTTTGAGATCAAAATTCAAACTAAGTAAATTTTGAGATTAAAATGTCATAAGTGTGACATGAAAGTCATAAATATGGGATAAAAGGTTGTAATTATGACATACTAAATCATAATTATAAGTCATAATATCATGAGTCTTTGACATAACTGACGTTGTTAAGTCATAATTTCAAACTTATGTCACAATTATCACGTAGTATGTCATAATTTTGACTTTTCTTCTCATAAATATGACTGAGTATGTCCGAATTTCAACTTTTATATCATAATTATGGGATAAAAGGTTGTAATTATGACATACTAAATCATAATCATGGGATAAAAGGTTGGAATTATGACATACTAGTAAATCATAATTATGAGATCTTAAGTCATAATTATGATATAAATGTCAAAATTATGAGATAAAGTCAAAATTATAACTTTAAATCATAATTTTGAAGTCATAACTTAGAGATCAAAATTCAAGTACATTTTTAGATTAAAATGTCATAAGTGTGACATGAAAGTCATAAATATGGGATAAAAGGTTGTAATTATGACATACTAAATCATAATTATGGGATAAAAGGTTGTAATTATGACATACTAGTAAATCATAATTATGAGATCTTAAGTCATAATTATGATATAAATGTCAAAATTATGAGATAAAGTCAAAATTATAACTTTAAATCATAATTTTTAAGTCATTACTTTGAGATCAAAATTCAAACTAAGTAAATTTTGAGATTAAAATGTCATAAGTGTGACAAGAAAGTCATAAATGTGGGATAAAAGGTTGTAATTATGACATACTAAATCATAATTATGAGATACTGAGTCTCAAATTTTGAGATAAAAAAGTCACAATTATGATCATGTATAATATTTAAGTCAAAATTATAACTTTAAATCATAATTTTAACATCATAACTTTGAGATAAAAAAATAAAAATTGACACATCAAGTCATAATTATGACATACTAAACCATAATTGTGACATACTGAGCCATCATTTTGAGATTAAAGTCATAATTATGACATAAAAATATATAAATTATGACATACTCATACTTATGCGATAAAATGTAATTATCATAATTATAAGTCATAATATCTCATAATACTAGTAAATCATAATTATGAGATACTAAGTCATAATTATGATATAAAAGTCAAAATTATGAGATAAAGTCAAAATTATAACTTTAAATCATAATTTTGAAGTCATAACTTTGAGATCAAAATTCAAACTAAGTAAATTTTGAGATTAAAATGTCATAAGTGTGACATGAAAGTCATAAATATGGGATAAAAGGTTGTAATTATGACATACTAAATCATAATTATAAGTCATAATATCATGAATCTTTGACATAACTGACGTTGTTAAGTCATAATTTCAAACTTATGTCATAATTATCACGTAGTGCGTCATAATTTTGACTTTTCTTCCCATAAATATGACTGAGTATGTCATAATTATCGCGTAGTATGTCATAATTTTGACTTTTCTTCTCATAAATATATGACTGAGTATGTCCGAATTTCGACTTTTATGTCATAATTATGGGATAAAAGGTTGTAATTATGACATACTAAATCATAATTATGGGATAAAAGGTTGTAATTATGACATACTAGTAAATCATAATTATGAGATACTAAGTCATAATTATGATATAAAAGTCAAAATTATGAGATAAAGTCAAAATTATAACTTTAAATCATAATTTTTAAGTCATAACTTTGAGATCAAAATTCAAACTAAGTAAATTTTGAGATTAAAATGTCATAAGTGTGACATGAAAGTCATAAATATGGGATAAAAGGTTGTAATTATGACATACTAAATCATAATTATGAGATACTGAGTCTCAAATTTTGAGATTAAAAAGTCACAATTATGATCATGTATAATATTTAAGTCAAAATTATAACTTTAAATCATAATTTTAACATCATAACTTTGAGATAAAAAAATAAAAATTGACACATCAAGTCATAATTATGACATACTAAACCATAATTGTGACATACTGAGCCATCATTTTGAGATTAAAGTCATAATTATGACATAAAAATATATAAATTATGACACTCATACTTAAGCGATAAAATGTAATTATCATAATTATAAGTCATAATATCTCATAATACTAGTAAATCATAATTATGAGATACTAAGTCATAATTATGATATAAAAGTCAAAATTATGAGATAAAGTCAAAATTATAACTTTAAATCATAATTTTGAAGTCATAACTTTGAGATCAAAATTCAAACTAAGTAAATTTTGAGATTAAAATGTCATAAGTGTGGCATGAAAGTCATAAATATGGGATAAAAGGTTGTAATTATGACATACTAAATCATAATTATGGGATAAAAGGTTGGAATTATGACATACTAGTAAATCATAATTATGAGATCTTAAGTCATAATTATGATATAAATGTCAAAATTATGAGATAAAGTCAAAATTATAACTTTAAATCATAATTTTTAAGTCATTACTTTGAGATCAAAATTCAAACTAAGTAAATTTTGAGATTAAAATGTCATAAGTGTGACATGAAAGTCATAAATGTGGGATAAAAGGTTGTAATTATGACATACTAAATCATAATTATGAGATACTGAGTCTCAAATTTTGAGATTAAAAAGTCACAATTATGATCATGTATAATATTTAAGTCAAAATTATAACTTTAAATCATAATTTTAACATCATAACTTTGAGATAAAAAAATAAAAAATTGACACATCAAGTCATAATTATGACATACTAAACCATAATTGTGACATACTGAGCCATCATTTTGAGATTAAAGTCATAATTATGACATAAAAATATATAAATGATGACATACTAACTCATACTTATGCGATAAAATGTTGTAATTATGACATACTAAATCATAATTATAAGTCATAATATCATGAGTCTTTGACATAACTGACGTTAAGTCATAATTTCAAACTTATGTCATAATTATCGCGTAGTATGTCATAATTTTGACTTTTCTTCTCATAAATATATGACTGAGTATGTCCGAATTTCAACTTTTATATCATAATTATGGGATAAAAGGTTGTAATTATGACATACTAAATCAAAATTATGGGATAAAAGGTTGGAATTATGACATACTAGTAAATCATAATTATGAGATCTTAAGTCATAATTATGATATAAATGTCAAAATTATGAGATAAAGTCAAAATTATAACTTTAAATCATAATTTTTAAGTCATTACTTTGCGATCAAAATTCAAACTAAGTAAATTTTGAGATTAAAATTTCATAAGTGTGACATGAAAGTCATAAATGTGGGATAAAAGGTTGTAATTATGACATACTAAATCATAATTATGAGATACTGAGTCTCAAATTTTGAGATTAAAAAGTCACAATTATGATCATGTATAATATTTACGTCAAAATTATAACTTTAAATCATAATTTTAACATCATAACTTTGAGATAAAAAAATAAAAATTGACACATCAAGTCATAATTATGACATACTAAACCATAATTGTGACATACTGAGCCATCATTTTGAGATTAAAGTCATAATTATGACATAAAAATATATAAATTATGACATACTCATACTTATGCGATAAAATGTAATTATCATAATTATAAGTCATAATATCTCATAATACTAGTAAATCATAATTATGAGATACTAAGTCATAATTATGATATAAAAGTCAAAATTATGAGATAAAGTCAAAATTATAACTATAAATCATAATTTTGAAGTCATAACTTTGAGATCAAAATTCAAACTAAGTAAATTTTGAGATTAAAATGTCATAAGTGTGACATGAAAGTCATAAATATGGGATAAAAGGTTGTAATTATGACATACTAAATCATAATTATAAGTCATAATATCATGAGTCTTTGACATAACTGACGTTGTTAAGTCATAATTTCAAACTTATGTCATAATTATCACGTAGTACGTCATAATTTTGACTTTTCTTCCCATAAATATGACTGAGTATGTCCGAATTTCGAGTTTTATGTCATAATTATGACATACAAAAGCATGTTTTTGTTTCAGTATCTTTTGTGGCAGAAATGCTTTGATGGAAAGCCAGTGAAGATCCTGGTGTGTGGTCAGTCTCACCTGTCTGAAGAGCGTCCAGAGGGAGGATCCGGTGACCTAAGAACTTCCCGCCCTCCTCCTGAACCACCAGCCTGAGGTAGGCCATCTCCGGCAGCAAGATCTGCTCGACACAACAGAGACCCTCAACATTATGAAGCCTGCATAATATTCATAATCTCACCAGCAGAGGACGATTACACCAGCTGACCTTCTCAAAGACGAAAGGCTCCTCGTTCCACTCTGGGTTGATGGCGTTGGGTGTGGGGCTCCATTTGGTGCGGTATTTGCGTTTGGGATCTTTCGGCAAGCCGATGAGCTCGACCTCCACTCCGGTTTTCACACTCTTTTCCGACAGGAACTGACCGGAGTAAATCTGGAACACGGGATGGAATTGTCTATGTCTGGTTTCTATTGTTCTCGCTCGACAAACCTTTTCGGCTCCAGGGATTCGAAGGAGGAACTTTGCTTTACAGTGTCATATAGGAGGAGTTATGAGTTACCTTAATGGTGAGGGTGCTGGCGATAATGGTGTCAATCCTGTCAGTGAAGGGATCGAACTTCTTGTCGTTCCGACGGACCACGTCGTGTTTGAGCAGGTATCCCGTCCTCCCGTTAAACTCGAACAGAGCCATGTTCAGCTGCATGGGGAAATCTACAGCACGATACGATTCAAAACTCACACATTCGCAGAAGAAAGAGTCACATAAAGAGCTGATCTGAGGACAGTTTTTAAAATGCGCAGAAGTACTGTCATCAGATTTACACAGAGCCCCTTTGACGGTAAATATTTATTTGTAAAATAAACAATATTTGTATGTTCACGGTTCTCTGATGTTGGTTAATGGAAGTATTTTATATTTTTTATTGATTTATTTTTTGTTGATGAACGCAACACACGCCTCGCGAGCAGCAGGACTTTTATTATGACACAGTCTCCGGCGCCACTTCCTCCGCTCATGAGTGTGAGGTAACGCAGCTCTGTTGATCATATTACACACATCTGAGTGTGTTGATGATGTTCTGACGTGACTCTGTGCGTTCTCTCGGCGGCTGCTATGACACTTGTTCACACTGCAGTGAGAGGAAAGCGTTTCTGCAGAATAAAACCGCAAACCGAGAATAACGCAGATATGATGTCATCGACAGGCCACGCCCTCTCACGTCCCGGTTCCTCGGGTTAAAATAGCATCACACGATTTACAAATAGTTGGAAACATTTGGGATATTGAAAGTACTCAACTGAACAAAATATATAACACTGGCCTAGTGGTTGTTGTTACAAAATGTTACATAGTGCAGCTTTAAATGTTAATAATTTATTTAAATTTGACATTTTTTTATGATTAAATGAATTATTAGCTTTTCATCAACTGATGTTTGCATGTTTATGGTTCACTGATGTCAGTTAAAGGTCACATGACATACAATAAACAAATATATACACACACACACACACATATACATATATATAATATATATATAAAATATTTACTTACAAATATGTTCTTATTGTTTTTTAGGAATTGATTTAATGTGATTGTGTTGTGTTTTAATTTAATATAATGCATTTAAATGTGACATTTTTAGACATTATTAGGTTTTAGAGCTTAGATCGGGCTCAAAAATATCAAGCCCGACCCTACCCGAGCCTGTGAATGTTTTAGCTGATTTAAACCAGATCATTTTTTAATACGTGTGCTGGTGGGCGTTCTGACGAGAACCAGTAATGAGCGGAGCGGAGCGGTGTGACACTCATGAACATGATGTAAAATTATGTTTAATCCCGCTCAGACATGACATTTTTCTGTACTGTAGCCTACTATACTTGTTGTAGCTTTAAACAATGTATTTTGTTTCATATTTATGTTTAAATATTATAATGTTATTTAAAATTTCATCTGATTATGAAAAGTGCATAGATGCGAGTGTGTCAGAAATGATGTTGACCACTTCATTAAGTTTTGTAGAAAGTATTTCTTTAAAGTGAATTACATTTTTTATGAATTGTATCTTAATTTTAATCAATGTTTCATTTTCATTTAATAAATAAGAAGCGAATAGGCGATAGCAGACAATAATCGTGACATGGAGGCGCCGGCGCGATCACTTGCATTGCTCTTGAACACGTCTCATAAATAAACCCAAACTCAGCCTCACAGACATGAGAAATATGTGTGTAGAAAGCTTGAAACGTCCACTTTTAAACTAAACAATTAGAAAAGAAAAGAAATAGGCTAGTTAAAGGGTAACTTCAGTGATTAAGCTTTGTATTTAAACTGGGTCATTTATGCAGTAGAATTGTGAAGTTATTTTTGAATTTGGTGCCTTCTAGACTGAGAAAAGACAGAAAATGTATTATGTATTTTTTTTCACCGTTGTTTTGATCTCCATAGTAATACAATCATTTCGTTCAGTTAGAGAATAAACACTACAATTAAAAACTGAACGCGTGTTTTCAATAAAGTGTGAGTGAGCCGAACGAAAGTCACGTCACAGATGCAGCAGGAGTCAGATTTCATTCCTCTCGAAGAGCTGAGCAGAGCTGAGGTAACGTTAAGCACCAGTCTGGCACGTTTTCAGATCACATATGGAAGCTAAACTATCACAGGAATTCATTGAAAAGTTGAAACACTCACTTTGCTCTGCACCGCTCCGTTATTTTGAATGTCCGTGTGGCCGTCAGTGTCTTACATTCTGTGAGTGAGATCTCTCCCCTATGGGCGGGTTGATAACATGCGGAACAGCTCCATCTAGTGGCTGTAGTCTTTGCCTCTGGCCAAAAAATCCTCCAATGACGCGAAATAACGATATTTGCGTCATCGGAGGATATTTTCCAGAAATAAAATGCATAATTCAGGGGGATATGAGGGGGGAAAGTACCATAGTTTGAATCTACTACCGGGTTTCTACTGATACAAAGTCTAATGCTAAACCACTGAAGTTACCCTTTAAGCAAAGCGCAGTGTTCACGCGAGCAGCTCATGATGGCGTCTCAGAGCGGTTCTGTTCTGCTTCATCACTGCGTGTGCTGTGAGTTTAACACACATTTTAGACTAATCCTGACTTGTGCAACTTTGTACACATTTGATTCTTAGTTGTAGTATTAGTTCTTACTGTGCTAAAAAATTTATATATTATTTCTGATTATGGCATAGCTTTCTGCCCACCCAATTAGGCTAATAAAGTAATGATAAAAAAAACAAAACACATATATATATATTAGGGCTGTCAAAAGATTAATCGGGATTAATCGCATCCAAAATAAAAGTTTGTGTTTACATCATATATACTTGTGTGTACTCTGTTAATTATTATTTATATATAAATACACACAAAAGCATGTATATATTTAAGAAAAAAATATTATTTTTATATATAAAACATTTATATTTATATATATTATAGATTATATAAATGTATATACAGTATATACATGCAAATATTTCTTAAATATATACATGAATGTGTGTGTATTTATATATAAATAATAATTAACAGAGCACACACACACATATATTATGTAAACACAAACTTTTATTTTGGATGAGATTAATCACGATTAATCTTTTGACAGCCCTAATATATATATTAGTGATGTCAAATCAATTAATCATGATTGATCTCATCTAACATAAAAGTTTGTGTTTAATATGTATGTGTTTTATTTACATATATATATATATGTATGTATATATACATACAGAAACAAACACACACGGACACACACACATAGCTATATATTATATAAACACAAACTTTTATTATAGAATCAGTTAATCGCGATTAAACTAATACTATAATTAAACTAATTAAACTAATATATATTATAACAGTTTAAATAAAAACATTTATTTAAATTTTTTAGGACACTTTTTTTTTTGATTGTGTTATGCTTTACTTATTTAAACTTGATTTAATTAATCGTTAGTTTAGCTTCTCTCCCATGTGCTAATGTAAAGACGTTCGGAGTGACAGACACTGGAGTTTAGTGTCTCAGTTCATCGTCTGTGGTCGACTCACCCATAGTCTGGTAGTTGAGCGCCACGAACTGACAGCCGGCGGTCCAGAAGGGCTGAGGGCTGTAGTTTGAAGAGTCCACACGGGTCCCTTTAGGGTAGATACGACTCATCTGCCTCTTATTATATCTACAGTCATCAGTATAGGAAAGCACTGACACGCACACACACGAGAAAACACACTTCAGTCGTTTGAACCTAATTCAGAGGAAAGGATACTCCACCCATTCCACAGCGTTCTTCGCAATCAAACTCTCTCCTTTGGTTTCCACGAAGGACGAGATGACAAAACTCTTGTTTTTCTCTGTATTAGGACAGAAGCAGAAGTAAAAACACAGATTCAAAACCTTTAGAGTAGAATTATACAGACATAGTTTGTCAGCATTATGGGATAGAAGGCATTATGTGCACCGATCAGGCATAACATGCTGCATAAACAGCCCTGACCCGTCGAGGCATGGACTCCACTAGAAGGTGTGCTGTGGTATCTGGCACCAAGATGTTAGCAGCAGATCCTTTAAGTCCAGTAAGTTGCGAGGTGGGGCCTCCATGGATCGGACTTGTTTGTTCGGCTCATCCCACAGATGCTCGATTGGATTGAGATCTGGGGAATTTGGAGGCAGAGTCAACGCCTCAAACCATTCCTGAAGCATTTGTGCTTTGTGGCAGCGCATTATCTGCTGAAAGAGCCACAGACACCAGGGAATACCGTCTCTGTGAAAGGCTGGACATGGGCTCAACAATGCTTAGGTAGGTGAGACGTGTCAAAGTCACATCCACATGGATGGAGGACCCAAGGTTTCCCAGCAGAACATTGCCCGAAGCATCACCAGAACTGACCCTGTGGCCGGTTCTCCACTTGTCCTTCATGACCCTGTGGCCGGTTCTCCACTGGTCCTTCATGACCCTGTGGCCGGTTCTCCACTTGTCCTTCATGACCCTGTGGCCGGTTCTCCACTTGTCCTTCATGACCCTGTGGCCGGTTCTCCACTGGTCCTTCATGACCCTGTGGCCAGTTCTCCACTGGTCCTTCATGACCCTGTGGCCGGTTCTGCACTGGTCCTTCATAACCCTTTGGCCGGTTCTCCACTGGTCCTCCATGACCCTGTGGCCGGTTCTCCACTGGTCCTTCATGACCCTGTGGCCAGTTCTCCACTGGTCCTCCATGACCCTGTGGCCGGTTCTCCACTGGTCCTCCATGACCCTGTGGCCGGTTCTCCACTGGTCCTCCATGACCCTGTGGCCGGTTCTCCACTGGTCCTTCATGACCCTGTGGCCGGTTCTCCACTGGTCCTTCATGACCCTGTGGCCGGTTCTCCACTGGTCCTCCATGACCCTGTGGCCGGTTCTCCACTGGTCCTTCATGACCCTGTGGCCGGTTCTCCACTGGTCCTTCATGACCCTGTGGCCAGTTCTCCACTGGTCCTTCATGACCCTGTGGCCGGTTCTGCACTGGTCCTTCATGACCCTGTGGCCGGTTCTGCACTGGTCCTTCATGACCCTTTGGCCGGTTCTCCACTGGTCCTTCATGACCCTGTGGCCGGTTCTCCACTGGTCCTCCATGACCCTGTGGCCGGTTCTCCACTGGTCCTTCATGACCCTGTGGCCGGTTCTCCACTGGTCCTCCATGACCCTGTGGCCGGTTCTCCACTGGTCCTTCATGACCCTGTGGCCGGTTCTCCACTGGTCCTTCATGACCCTGTGGCCGGTTCTCCACTGGTCCTCCATGACCCTGTGGCCGGTTCTCCACTGGTCCTTCATGACCCTGTGGCCGGTTCTCCACTGGTCCTTCATGACCCTGTGGCCGGTTCTCCACTGGTCCTTCATGACCCTGTGGCCGGTTCTGCACTGGTCCTTCATGACCCTGTGGCCGGTTCTCCACTGGTCCTTCATGACCCTGTGGCCAGTTCTCCACTGGTCCTTCATGACCCTGTGGCCGGTTCTCCACTGGTCCTTCATGACCCTTTGGCCGGTTCTCCACTGGTCCTTCATGACCCTGTGGCCGGTTCTCCACTGGTCCTCCATGACCCTGTGGCCGGTTCTCCACTGGTCCTCCATGACCCTGTGGCCGGTTCTCCACTGGTCCTTCATGACCCTGTGGCCGGTTCTCCACTGGTCCTCCATGACCCTGTGGCCAGTTCTCCACTGGTCCTTCATGACCCTGTGGCCGGTTCTCCACTGGTCCTTCATGACCCTGTGGCCAGTTCTCCACTGGTCCTTCATGACCCTGTGGCCGGTTCTGCACTGGTCCTTCATGACCCTGTGGCCGGTTCTCCACTGGTCCTCCATGACCCTGTGGCCGGTTCTCCACTGGTCCTCCATGACCCTGTGGCCGGTTCTCCACTGGTCCTCCATGACCCTGTGGCCGGTTCTCCACTGGTCCTCCATGACCCTGTGGCCGGTTCTCCACTGGTCCTTCATGACCCTGTGGCCGGTTCTGCACTGGTCCTTCATGACCCTGTGGCCGGTTCTGCACTGGTCCTTCATGACCCTGTGGCCGGTTCTGCACTGGTCCTCCATGACCCTGTGGCCGGTTCTGCACTGGTCCTTCATGACCCTGTGGCCGGTTCTGCACTGGTCCTTCATGACCCTTTGGCCGGTTCTCCACTGGTCCTTCATGACCCTGTGGCCGGTTCTGCACTGGTCCTTCATGACCCTTTGGCCGGTTCTCCACTGGTCCTTCATGACCCTGTGGCCGGTTCTCCACTGGTCCTCCATGACCCTGTGGCCGGTTCTCCACTGGTCCTTCATGACCCTGTGGCCGGTTCTGCACTGGTCCTTCATGACTCTGTGGCCGGTTCTGCACTGGTCCTCCATGACCCTGTGGCCGGTTCTCCACTGGTCCTCCATGACCCTGTGGCCGGTTCTCCACTGGTCCTCCATGACCCTGTGGCCGGTTCTCCACTGGTCCTCCATGACCCTGTGGCCGGTTCTCCACTGGTCCTCCATGACCCTGTGGCCGGTTCTCCACTGGTCCTCCATGACCCTGTGGCCGGTTCTCCACTGGTCCTCCATGACCCTGTGGCCGGTTCTCCACTGGTCCTCCATGACCCTGTGGCCGGTTCTCCACTGGTCCTCCATGACCCTGTGGCCGGTTCTGCACTGGTCCTTCATGACCCTGTGGCCGGTTCTCCACTGGTCCTCCACATGCAAGATGGCGCCGCCGTGCTCGGTCGCCGTTCAGGTCGCTCCGCTAAGACTTTGCTTTTATTTATTATTCTACTCTCTTTTACTCTCTATTTTTTCCAACGGATCATCTGCTTTGATCTGTTACGACAGCAAAACACTTCTGGAAATTGGTTACCGCTACACTGACCTGTTTCAGGACACTTTCTCCAATCTTCCATCTGAGATTCGCCGGGACGCCGAGTTGAACAATGGCCACTCGAGTCGACGGCGAAGATTCAAAAAACACCGCGGGAAACGCGCTGGGATCCGCAACAGACTGAGAAAAAGAGCATTCAGTCCTCCTCTCCCGAGCATTTTGCTCGCAAATGTCCAATCCTTGGAGAATAAGATGGACGATCTTAGAGCCAGGATAAGTTTTCAACGGGACATGAGAGACTGCAACATCTATTGTCTGTCCGAAACATGGCTCACGCCAGCGGTCCCGGATACAGCCGTGACGCCGTCCGAGAACTTCTCTGTTTTTCGGATGGACAGAACAGCCGAGGCCGGGAAATCTAAAGGCGGTGGAGTGTGTTTCATGATAAACAAGAAATGGTGCGATCCTAGGAACATCTCCATTCTTTCGCGATCCTGCTCGCCTCACTTGGAACATTTAACTCTCATGTGCCGGCCTTTCTACCTGCCGAGGGAGTTTTCCTCGGTCATCGCTACTGCCGTTTATATTCCACCACAAGCAGACACGGGGCTGGCTTTATCTGCCCTCCATGATGTGACCAGCGGCTTCATAAACAAACACCCCGACGCTGCTTTCATCGTCGCGGGTGATTTTAACAAAGCAAACCTAAAGAAAGTATTGCCAAACTTTCACCAGCATGTCTCCTGTCCCACACGAGGAGCAAACACACTGGATCATTGCTACTCTCCGTTTAAGAACGCCTACAAAGCTCGTTCACAGCCAGCTTTTGGCAAATCGGACCATGCCGCCATTTTCCTCACACCGGAATATAAACAAAGGCTCGTTCAAGAGCCCCCGGTGAGGAGGGAAGTCAAACGCTGGTCATCCCATTCAGAGATCACGCTACAGGCAGCTCTTGATGACGTCGACTGGGACATGTTCCGCGCGAGTTCTGAAGACGTCAGCGAGTTCACAGAAGTGGCGCTCTGCTTTATTAACACACTGACAGAGCAAGCCACACAAACAATAACTATAACGTCCTTCCCTAATCAGAAACCGTGGGTGGACAGTTCAATTCGCACTGCAGTAAACTCGCGCACCACCGCTTACAATGCCGGTCTCCAAACGGGGGATATGAGGGAGTACAAAGCTTCATGTTACGACCTCCGGCGCGCCGTTAAAGCCGCAAAACTCCGCTATAAAGACCGAGTGGAATCTCATTTCCAACTCAACGACTCCCGGCGGATGTGGCAGGGACTGAGAACCATCTGTGCTTTTGGAACTAAATCCTCTGCAGAGGTGAGAGCTGATCCGTTGCTGGTGAACGAGTTAAACTCTTTCTACGCTCGCTTTGATGGTAATCGCGGCAGCGCGACTCCGGCGAGTGACGCGTCAGAGAGAGTCCCTCAGAGCAGCAACGGTCACGTGATCTCTGTCTCGGAGGACGAGGTTCGGAGGGCACTCAAACGTGTGGATGTCAGGAAAGCTGCTGGGCCGGATGGTATTTCAGGTCGTGTTCTGCGGTCCTGTGCTGATCAGCTCGCAGGGCTCTTTACATCCATATTCAACGAGTCCCTTGCTACATTTGTTGTCCCCACCTCCTTCAAACGATCCTCCATCATCCCTGTACCTAAGATCAGTAAACCCTCTTGCCTAAATGACTATCGTCCAGTGGCTCTCACATCTTTAGTCATGAAGGTCTTTGAGAGACTCATTAAAAACAACATTTGCTCCTCCATTCCTGACACTTTGGACCCTCTTCAGTTTGCCTATCGTCCCAATAGATCGACTGAAGATGCCATTTCTCACGTCCTTCACTCCTGCCTCACTCACATCGACAGCAAAAGTGGGAACTATGTCAGGCTGCTATTTATTGACTATAGCTCAGCCTTTAACACCATAGTTCCCATTAAGCTAACACACAAACTCCTGGATCTAGGCCTGAATTCTTCTCTCTGCCTCTGGATTGAAGATTTCCTCACTGGCAGACCCCAGGCGGTGAGAGTAGGCCAGTTCACCTCCACCACCCTGAGTGTTGGAGCTCCACAGGGCTGTGTGCTGAGTCCCCTGCTCTACTCTCTCTACACCCATGACTGTTTGTCCACACACAGCTCCACCTCGATCATCAAGTTTGCTGATGATACTGTTGTCCTGGGTCTCATCTCCAACAACAATGAGACGGCATACTTGGACGAAGTGGAGCAACTGACATCATGGTGCCAGGACAACTGTCTCTCTCTGAATGTTAACAAGACCAAAGAACTGATTGTGGACTTCAGGAAGAGACAGCATCGGTCATACTCCCCTCTCATGATCAGCGGGACACCGGTAGAGAGAGTGAGCAGCTTCAAATACCTGGGAGTGAACATCTCCGAGGATCTGACCTGGACTACACACATCCAGACACAGGTGAAAAAAGCCAGGCAAAGACTGTACCACCTGCGCCAGCTGAGGAAATTCAGGGTTTCACCAGCCATCCTGAAAACTTTCTATCGAGGGGCGATAGAAAGTGTCCTGACTCAGTGCATCACAGCGTGGTACGGGAACAGCACCAGTCACGACTGCAAAGCCCTGCAAAGAGTGGTGCGCTTATCCGAGCGCATCTCAGGCTCAGCTCTCCCGTCTCTGCAGGACATCTACACCAAACGCTGCAGAGGTAGAGCTACTAAAATCATCAGAGACATTAATCACCCTGCAAACTCTCACTTCACCCTGCTGCCATCTGGTAAGCGCTTCCGTAGCCTGATGGCAAAGACTGAAAGACTCAGGAGGAGTTTCTTCCCCCAGGCCATCAGACTCCTGAACTCAGTCACGTGACTCACTTCACCCCCGCACACACATAAACATACAGTCTTTTAACATTAACATCCACATACTGCAATTGCACTGCACTTTACGTCCCTATTGTTACTGCGTAACAACCTGTAATAAACCTTGCACATTATACTTCTTTATATATACATATTATATATTTTATGTTAACCACTTATTTTTAAGTCTACAGTTTATCTCACTTATCATATCCACATATTTTTTTATATTTTTATTTTTATCTTATTTCCTATTTTTATCTTTTACTTGATTTATTTATAATTCTACTTATGTTAATACTTTTTATTCTAATTTTATTCTATTTCTATTTAATTTCTTGTAACTGTTATTTGCACTGTCCATGGAGCGGACCTGTTTACATTTCACTGCCAGTTGTATATTGTGTATATAACTGTGTATGTGACAAATAAAACTCTTGAATCTTGAATCTTGAATCCTCCATGACCCTGTGGCCGGTTCTCCACTGGTCCTCCATGACCCTGTGGCCGGTTCTGCACTGGTCCTTCATGACCCTGTGGCCGGTTCTCCACTGGTCCTTCATGACCCTGTAGCCGGTTCTCCACTGGTCCTTCATGACCCTGTGGCCGGTTCTCCACTGGTCCTTCATAACCCTGTGAAAAACTAGCTCAAATCCTTACGCTCAAACTCGCTCAAATCCTTACGCTTGCCCAACTCTGAGGACAAAATGTTCACTTGCTGCCTAATATATCCCACCCACTAACAGGTGTCTCTCAGTGGTCATTATGTTATGGCTGATCGATGTATACAATATATATAATGCCAGACTTATTAGACAACCAAGGAAACATAAAGGTGAAATTTAAACCATTTCACTATATATTTGACTTTTTATATTTTGCACATTCATAGCTCAGATGGTGCTCATGGCTTATATGGTGTAATATTGCATCCGAGGGTGTTTTAGGTTTCATTTATTATATTTATAAATATGCAAGCATGCCAATAAAATCAGGTGTAACTCACTGGCTGCGTTCTCAAAAGAGATGAATTTGTTGGGCTGTACGTAGTTGACCAGGGCGGACATCTCCTCGTACGCTGTCACTTCCTGTCCAGCGGTACCCTGAGAGGAAACGGAAAATAATACATTTATCTCATGTCTTTATGAGTCATTATTCGTCGTTTAGCAAACAATCACTTATGAAAAGCAACAGTTTCACTGGAGTATAGAAAAGTGTATATAGAAATGAATGCTTTTATTCAGCGAGGATGCATTACATTGATCAAAAAGTGACATTTATAAAGTTACAAAAGATTATATTTCTAATAAAAGCTGCGCGTTTGAACTTTCTACTCATCAATGAATCCTGAAAAAATGTATCATTCCACAAAAATATGAATCGGCAGAACTGTTTTCAACACTGATAATAATCATAAATGTTTAGAATGATTTCTGAAGGATCATGTGACACTGAAGACTGGAGTAATGATGATAAATTCAGCTTTGATCACAGGAATAAATGACACTTTACTGTATATTCACATAGAGAACTGCTGATTTACATTATAATAATATTTCACAATTTTTTCTGTATTTACTGTATTTTTGATCAGCCTTGGTGAGCAGAAGAGACTTCTTTCAAAGACATTAAATAATCTTAGCGTTTCATTTTAACTGTAAAATAATAGGTTAACATTAAGTTCCAGTAGTATATTCAGGGAAAATGTCAAATCTATAACCAGACATTTCATGTAATTTTTTACAGTAAAATACTGTTAAATGTACAGTAAAAGTATAATTTACAGCAAAAAACTAAACTAAACTTGAATTCTCTCTGTAACACGTCACATTTTAAAGTATTTTGTTTGAATAATTATGTTTCGTAATAGTTTCTGTGATCAGTTATGCACATCTGGGTCACATCTTCTGTTGTTTAATGAATGTTTATTGCATTATTTTAGTGTCATGTGTGTTAGTATGATGGTGTTTTGTGTTTGCGTGCATTACTCTCAGTAGCAGTGTGTGTGGATTTGCAGGTTTAAATGTCAATTTTCTTGTTTGTAAATTACAGCTTTATACTGTAAATGTTTACATTTTTACTGTATTTTTACAGTATTATTCTGGCAACCACAGCTGCCAAGATATATATATATATATATTTTTTTTTAACAGTGTACCTCATCAGAGTTCTTCATCTTCTCCTCGTCCTGTTCATCGTGGTCATCATGTTCGTGGTCGTCTGTATCAGTTACACACAGATACACACACACTGTTATTTTCTGTCCAATCATCTCTCCAAACACAGCAGCCTCCAGAAAAGCATTTAGACACTCAAGTTACTCTTAAAGTCACCATGAAATCCACAATTCTAGTTTTCTTTTTTAATGGAATATTGCAGTGTTTATTATAAATGATTTATCCTTGCACATCGTTATTGTTTTAATAATGTTGAATCAGAATAACGCCCCCTCCCCTTTTCTCATCTCTTCTCTTCTCTGATGACGAGGGCGGAGCAACCTGTCACTCACATGAGATCCACCAATAGCAAACCACCACCATCCAACAGTTCCCCATAGACAAAATTAAGCCCCGCCCTACATTTGTTCTTGTTTGAGAAGCCGTTTCACTCACTTTAAAGGGGTCATGAACTGGATTTTTTTTAAATATACTGTTGTCTGAGGTCTACTTGTGACTTTTGCGTTGTTTTTACATGCAGAAACATCATAATGAATAAGTAATAGGCTATTTTCTGCCCTGGTTTTGAGGCTCTCTCCTGCACGCTCGGATTTTGTGGGCGTGCCGCACTGAAGACTTGGAAGTAAACGCCCACGGCTAGGATTGGATAAGATTTGCATATTTAATGAGCTTCGGCTCCTCCATGAATACACCGTGAGGGATTGTTTTGAAGCATGTGGGAAAACGGTAACCGGAATGATTCGTCCCACAGGGCTCGCAAAACGTCTTTGTCAATCAAACACTATGATTTATCTCTCATCCACCCGCGATTGATTGGAATGTTATTTTTTTATTACTTGGCCCGCCCGATCGGTGGATATAAGGGTGAACCGTACACACACATACACACACGCACACACACAGGCGCGCGCCAAGTACGTTGCAGACTGCATGATCAAAACTTCCGCAATTGTATTTTTCCTTCAAATATCAAAAGTCAAGAGAGTGAACAACGCACATCAAGAACCACAAATAAAGGAGTGCTAAGGTATGTTAAGTTAGACACGCACAAAATCAATAGATCTATATCAAACGATGTGTAACAATGCAATATCACATATAAAAAATATGTTTTACTCACATTAGTGTGTTGCTTCATTCATTCATGTAATCTCATCCTGTCTGCAAATCAAGTCTCTTGTTTACAAACGAATCCGTGGTGAAATGAAGGAACAAACGCAAAGTCTTCCTCACGTGAGCTGGATATTCATTAAAAATAAAGTTCATCCATGCATTCATAATATTGGAATCTGAATGAAGCTTATGTGGTATGTTTAGAAATTCGATGCGGTTTAGCTCTCTCTGTAGGCCTGTGTTATGTAAGTGGCACGAGTCGGTGGGCGGGGCTACAGAATCAGGTGTTGTTCTTCTTCTCCTGAGGTTCACTACACTCTCACATCATAGCCGGGCACATTCTGAGATCGATCGTTTGCTGGGCCTGGTGTCAATAAAAGCTTTTCTTTGACTAACAAGGACGTTTTCAGCTCTGAAACTTACAGGATATTCTTATGTCACCATGACCTTTTATATATCAAAAGCTCAAGGGAAAGTTGATTTCTCAATTCATCACCCCTTCAAAGAAAAACCGAAATGTTCTTAATTCAATCTGAGTATATACAGGGAGTGCAGAATTATTAGGCACGTTGATTTTCTGATCATATTTTTTTTCCAGGCACATTTGACCAATTCCAAACCACAGTAATCCTAATAACTACTATTGATTTAGTATTTAATAATGTATAAGTGATATATAATTGTTCATGAAGGCTGGAAATGAAAAACACCTTATATTCAGGTGTGCAGAATTATTAGGCATGTTTTCTTATACAGATAAATTGAGCCAAAAAAGAGATTTAACTCAGACTGAAAAGTCAAAAAGTATTAAATGCCCATGAGAAGGATGCAATACTAATGCAATACTAGACATTGCAGTTAAGGCATGACCATTGGACAGTGAAATGCTCGTTGGGACAGCAGGGTCAGACAAAAACAGGTGGTGAAGAAAAGACACCTGTTAACTGCAAAAGAATGAAGAATTAAGGTGAAGAATTAAGGGTGAAACCATCAGAAACCCTTTAGTCTCCAGCGCCACCATTTTCCAGAGCTGCAACCTACCTGGAGTCTCCAGAAGTGCAGGTGTCAGGATCTCAGAGACTTCAGTTAGATAAAGAATCCTAAAAAATGACCCCCACTAGATAAGAATCACAAGCTGAAGTGTTGTAAAATACATGAAGAAGGTTTTTTTATAGGCTTTATGGACAGATAGGTTGAGAGTGACTCTTGAAGGACCAGCTCCTCATCCTCTAGTACCACTGTTTGAAGAATTCATCTTCCAGAATCTGGCAGTACGTTTTGGGAGTTCATTTTAGTCCATCCTGAAGTCCGTTTTGCAGAGATGGACTAAAAATGAACTCCCAAAACGTACTGCCAGATTCTGGAAGATGAATATTGCATTAGTATTGCATCCTTCTCATGCACTCTAAAAAAAAAAAAAGGTTCTATATGGCACCAAAAATGGTTCTTGGCTCGTAATCATAGGGGAACCTTTTTTAGTGCTATATAGCACCAATTTTGGTGCTTCAGTGGTTCTTCAGCGGTTCTTCAGAGGTTCTTCAGCGGTTCTTTGACTAAGGTGCTATATAGCACCTCTGAAGAACCGCTGAAGAACCTCTGAAGAACCGCTGAAGAACCACTGAAGCACCAAAATTGGTGCTATATAGCACTAAAAAAGGTTCCCCTATGATTACGAGCCTTTTTTTTTAGAGTGTGGGCATTTAATACTTTTTGACTTTTCAGTCTGAGTTAAATCTCTTTTTTGGCTCAATTTATCTGTAAAAGAAAACATGCCTAATAATTCTGCACACCTGAATATAAGGTGTTTTTCATTTCCAGCCTTCATGAACAATTATATATCATTTATACATTATTAAATACTAAATCAATAGTAGTTATTAGGATTACTGTGGTTTGGAATTGGTCAAATGTGCCTGGAAAAAAAATATGATCAGAAAATCAACGTGCCTAATAATTCTGCACTCCCTGTACATTTTTGTGTAGGCTAGTCAACTGGTAGTGTAAATTCAAATCTACTTAAAGTACAGTTAAAGGTATATTTCAAGTATAAAATTAATACTTAAATAGGAACATAGTAAAGTTGATTTCTCGGTTCTTCACCCCTTTAAATATTACTTTTTTTACATACAACATGCTAACAATGTACAAAATCAGGCTAACATTAGCAATGTGTTAAATCACGCTAGAAACCTGTAAACATCGTGCTAAATAATGTTAACAACATAATAAATTATGCTACCAACATGCTAGCAATGTGCTAAATAATGTTAGAAACATGCTAGCAATGTGTTAAAACATGCTAGCAAATGTGTTAAATCATTCTAGTAGAAACCTGCTAGCAATGTGTGAAATCATGTTAGAAACATGTTAAAAACATACTAAAAAATGTTAACAATGTATTAAATCATGTTAGAAACTTGCTAACAATGTGTTAAAACATGCTAGTAATGTGTTAAAACATGCTAGCAATGTGTTAAATCATGTTAGCAGAATGTTAACAACATACTACAAAATGCTAGAAAATGTGATAAATCGTGTTAGAAACATGCTAACAACATGTTAAAACATGCTAACAATGTGTTAAATCGTTTTATAAACATGCTAACAAAATACTAAAACATGCTAGTAAACTGTTAAATCATGTTAGAAACATGTTAACAACATGTTAAAACATGTTAACAATGTGTTAAATCATGTTAGAAACATGCTAATGATGTGTTAAACATGCTACAAACATGCTAACAATGTGTTAAGACATGCTAGTAATGTGTTAAAACATCCTAGCAATGTGTTAAATCATGTTAGCAGAATGTTAACAACATACTACAACATGCTTGAAAATGTGCTAAATCATGTTAGAAACATGCTAACAACATGTTAAAAACATGCTTGCAATCTGTTAAATTATGTTAGAAACATGCTAGCAATCTGTTAAATCATGTTAGAAACATGCTAACAACATGTTAAAAAAATGTTAACAATGTGTTAAATAATTTTAGAAACATGCTGACCAACTGCTAAAAAATGCTAGCAAACTATTAAATCATGTAAAAAAATGCTAACAACATGTTTAAACATGCTAGCAATGTATTAAATCATGTTAGAAACATGCTAACAATGTGTTAAAACATGCTAACAATGTATTAAATCATGTTAGAAAAATGTTAACAATGTGTTAAAACATGCTAGCAATGTGTTATATGATGTTAGCAGAATGCTGACAACATGCTAGCAAGGTGTTAAATAATGCTAACAATGTATTAAATCATGTTAGAAAAATGCTAACAATGTGTTAAAACATGCTAGAAAATGCTAACAGTGTGTTAAAACATGCTAGCAATGTGTTAAATCATGTTAGCAGGATGCTAACAACATGCTAGCAATGTGTTAAATCATGCTATATGCGTCATAATAGCAAATACAAGACAAATGACAAAAGAACATTTAGAAACATGCTAACAAAATGCTTAAACATGCTAGCAATCTGTTAAATCATGTTAAAAACATGTTAACAACATGTTAAAACTTGTTAGCAATGTGTTAAATCATTTTAGAAACATGCTAACAAAATGATCAAACATGCTAGCAATGTGTTAAATCATGCTATATGTGCATAATAGCAAAGAAAAGACTATCGCAACCTCCATTTCATGATGACTTTACCGTAAACAGTTCGCAGGGAGAGAAAACTGGTTTCAGGACTGGTTTACAGATGAACTCACCGTGATGAGCGTCATGGCCTTCTGGGTTGGCCGGGGCGGGTTGGTTTGGATCAGCGGGTTGGCCGGACTCAGGATCATCCGCAGGTCCGTTAGTTTGCTCTTGAACAGCCGGTTTCTTTGCCTCTACTGGTTTGCTCGGAGGTGCGCTGCTTTTCTTATTCTTGATCAGTATTTTACCCATCAGCTCAGACGGACTTGGGATTGGTTGACCCGGCTTGAGCTGAAAACCAAATCCGCAGAATATTACATTAGATATTACAATATTACAATAGCTTGTAATATAGTTTATTCATAAATATATAAATATTTTTATTTAAATGTTATTTTATTTACTTCAATATCATTTTATATCAGTTTTAATTAAAGTTTATTCACTAATCACTAGTCCTGTGGTGAAACAAATTACATTTTTAATTAATAATTTTTTTTAAAAACATGCTAGCAATATGCTTAATCAGGCTAACATTTTAACAATGTGTTAAGCATGCTAGAAACATGCTAGCAACGTGTTAAATCATAATAGCAAAATGCAAAAACATGTTAGAAACAGGCTAAATCCTGCTAGAAAGGTGTTAAACATGCTTACAATGCGTTAAATCACGCTAGCAATGTATTAAACATGCTAAAAATTTTGTTAACTCATGCTACAAACATGCTAACAAAATGCTAACTAATACTAACAAATGCCAGCAATGTTATGTTATGTTAGCAATGTGGTATATAATTGCTAGAAACGTGCTAAACCATGCTAGCAATATGTTAATCATGCTAGCAAAATACTAATTCATGTTAACAAACTGTTAAAAAATGTTAACAATGTATTAAATCATATTAGAAAAATGCTAACAATATGTTAATTCATGCTAGAAACATGCTAGCAGCATGATAAGTCATGCTATCAACATTTTAAATCATGCTAGCAAAATGCCAGCAATGTGTTAAATCATGTTAGAAACATGATACCAATGTGTCAAAACATGTTAGCAATGTAGTATATATAATTGCTAGAAATGTGTTAAATCATGCTAGCAACATATTTATTTAATGCTAGCAAAATAATTCATGCCAGCAACATACTAAATCATGCTAGCAACATGCCAGCAATGTGTTAATTAATTTTAGAAACACGTTAACAATGTGCCAAAACATGCTAGCAATGTGCAAAATCATGTTGGTATATCATACTAGAAATGTGCTAAACCATGCTAGCAAGATATTAAATTATGTTAGCAAACATATTAAATCATGCTAGCAACATGGTAATCATGCTAACAAAATACTAAATCATGTTAACAAAATGTTAAAACATGCTACCAATGTGTCAAATCATGTTAGAAACATGTTAACAATGTGCCAAAACATGTTAACAAAGTGCTAAGTTGTGCTGGAAACATGCTATCAATGTGCTAAATCATGTTAGTAACATATTTATTAATGCTAGAAAAACAATTAATGCTAGCAAACATACTAAATCATGCTAGCAAAATGCCAGCAATGTGTTAAATCATACTAGAAAAACGTTAACAATGTGCCAAAACATGCTAGCAATGTGCAAATCATGTTAACAACTGTGGTATATCATGCTAGAAACGTGTTAAATCATGCTAGCAAGATATTAAATTATGTTAACAACATTAAATCATGCTAGCAACATGGTAATCATGCTAGCAAAATACTAAATCATGTTAACAAAATGTTAAAACATGCTAACAATGTGTTAATTCATGCTAGAAACATGTTAACAATGTACCAAAACATGTTAACAAAGTGCTAAATTGTGTTAGAAACATGCTATCAATATGCTAAATCATGTTAGCAACATATTTATTTATGCTAGCAAAATAATTCATGTTAGCAAACATCCTAAATCATGCTAGCAAAATGCCAGCAATGTGTTAAATCATACTAGAAAAACTTTAACAATGTGCCAAAACATGCTAGCAATGTGCAAATCATGCTAGAAACGTGTTAAATCATGCTAGCAAGATATTAAATTATGTTAGCAAAATATTAAATAATGCTAGCAACATGGTAATCATGCTAGCAAAATACTAAATCATGTTAACAAAATGTTAAAACATGTTAACAATGTGTTAAATCATGCTAGAAACATGTTAACAATGTGCCAAAACATGTTAGCAAAGTGTTAAATTGTGCTAGAAACATGCTATCAATATGCTAAATCATGTTAGCAACATATTTATTTATGCTAGAAAAATAATTAATGCTAGCAAAATGCCAGCAATGTGTTAAATCATACTAGAAATGCGTTAACAATGTGCCAAAACATGCTAGCAATGTGCAAATCATGTTAACAACTGTGGTATATCATGCTAGAAACGTGTTAAATCATGCTAGCAAGATATTAAATTATGTTAACAACATTAAATCATGCTGGCAACATGGTAATCATGCTAGCAAAATACTAAATCATGTTAACAAAATGTTAAAACATGTTAACAATGTGTTAATTTATGCTAGAAACATGTTAACAATGTACCAAAACATGTTAACAAAGTGCTAAATTGTGCTAGAAACATGCTATCAATGTGCTAAATCATGTTAGCAACATATTTATTTATGCTAGCAAAATAATTCATGTTAGCAAACATACTAATTCATGTTAGCAAAATGCCAGCAATGTGTTAAATCATACTAGAAAAACTTTAACAATGTGCCAAAACATGCTAGCAATGTGCAAATCATGTTAACAACTGTGGTATATCATGCTAGAAACGTGTTAAATCATGCTAGCAAGATATTAAATTATGTTAGCAAAATATTAAATAATGCTAGCAACATGGTAATCATGCTAGCAAAATACTAAATCATGTTAACAAAATGTTAAAGCATGTTAACAATGTGTTAAATCATGCTAGAAACATGTTAACAATGTGCCAAAACATGTTAGCAAAGTGTTAAATTGTGCTAAAAACATGCTATCAATATGCTAAATCATGTTAGCAACATATTTATTTATGCTAGAAAAATAATTAATGCTAGCAAAATGCCAGCAATGTGTTAAATCATACTAGAAATACGTTAACAATGTGCCAAAACATGCTAGCAATGTGCAACTCATGTTAACAACTGTGGTATATCATGCTAGAAACGTGTTAAATCATGCTAGCAAGATATTAAATTATGTTAACAACATTAAATCATGCTGGCAACATGGTAATCATGCTAGCAAAATACTAAATCATGTTAACAAAATGTTAAAACATGCTAACAATGTGTTAATTCATGCTAGAAACATGATAACAATGTACCAAAACATGTTAACAAAGTGCTAAATTGTGCTAGAAACATGCTATCAATATGCTAAATCATGTTAGCAACATATTTATTTATGCTAGCAAAATAATTCATGTTAGCAAACATACTAAATCATGCTAGCAAAATGCCAGCAATGTGTTAAATCATACTAGAAAAACTTTAACAATGTGCCAAAACATGCTAACAATGTGCAAATCATGCTAGAAACGTGTTAAATCATGCTAGCAAGATATTAAATTATGTTAGCAAAATATTAAATAATGCTGGCAACATGGTAATAATGCTAGCAAAATACTAAATCATATTAACAAAATGTTAAAACATGTTAACAATGTGTTAAATCATGCAAGAAACATGTTAACAATGTGCCAAAACATGTTAGCAAAGTGTTAAATTGTGCTAGAAACATGCTATCAATATGCTAAATCATGTTAGCAACATATTTATTTATGCTAGAAAAATAATTAATGCTAGCAAAATGTCAGCAATGTGTTAAATCATACTAGAAAAACGTTAACAATGTGCCAAAACATGCTAGCAATGTGCAAATCATGTTAACAACTGTGGTATATCATGCTAGAAACGTGTTAAATCATGCTAGCAAGATATTAAATTATGTTAACAACATTAAATCATGCTGGCAACATGGTAATCATGCTAGCAAAATACTAAATCATGTTAACAAAATGTTAAAAAATGCTAACAATGTGTTAATTCATGCTAGAAACATGTTAACAATGTACCAAAACATGTTAACAAAGTGCTAAATTGTGCTAGAAACATGCTATCAATGTGCTAAATCATGTTAGCAACATATTTATTTATGCTAGCAAAATAATTCATGTTAGCAAACATACTAAATCATGCTAGCAAAATGCCAGCAATGTGTTAAATCATACTAGAAAAACTTTAACAATGTGCCAAAACATGCTAGCAATGTGCAAATCATGTTAACAACTGTGGTATATCATGCTAGAAACGTGTTAAATCATGCTAGCAAGATATTAAATTATGTTAGCAAAATATTAAATAATGCTAGCAACATGGTAATCATGCTAGCAAAATACTAAATCATGTTAACAAAATGTTAAAACATGTTAACAATGTGTTAAATCATGCTAGAAACATGTTAACAATGTGCCAAAACATGTTAGCAAAGTGTTAAATTGTGCTAGAAACATGCTATCAATGTGCTAAATCATGTTAGCAACATATTTATTTATGCTAGCAAAATAATTCATGTAAGCAAACATACTAAATCATGCTAGCAAAATGCCAGCAATGTGTTAAATCATACTAGAAAAACTTTAACAATGTGCCAAAACATGCTAGCAATGTGCAAATCATGCTAGAAACGTGTTAAATCATGCTAGCAAGATATTAAATTATGTTAGCAAAATATTAAATAATGCTGGCAACATGGTAATAATGCTAGCAAAATATTAAATCATATTAACAAAATGTTAAAACATGTTAACAATGTGTTAAATCATGCAAGAAACATGTTAACAATGTGCCAAAACATGTTAGCAAAGTGTTAAATTGTGCTAGAAACATGCTATCAATATGCTAAATCATGTTAGCAACATATTTATTTATGCTAGAAAAATAATTAATGCTAGCAAAATGTCAGCAATGTGTTAAATCATACTAGAAAAACGTTAACAATGTGCCAAAACATGCTAGCAATGTGCAACTCATGTTAACAACTGTGGTATATCATGCTAGAAACGTGTTAAATCATGCTAGCAAGATATTAAATTATGTTAACAACATTAAATCATGCTGGCAACATGGTAATCATGCTAGCAAAATACTAAATCATGTTAACAAAATGTTAAAACATGCTAACAATGTGTTAATTCATGCTAGAAACATGTTAACAATGTACCAAAACATGTTAACAAAGTGCTAAATTGTGCTAGAAACATGCTATCAATGTGCTAAATCATGTTAGCAACATATTTATTTATGCTAGCAAAATAATTCATGTTAGCAAACATACTAATTCATGTTAGCAAAATGCCAGCAATGTGTTAAATCATACTAGAAAAACTTTAACAATGTGCCAAAACATGCTAGCAATGTGCAAATCATGTTAACAACTGTGGTATATCATGCTAGAAACGTGTTAAATCATGCTAGCAAGATATTAAATTATGTTAGCAAAATATTAAATAATGCTAGCAACATGGTAATCATGCTAGCAAAATATTAAATCATGTTAACAAAATGTTAAAACATGTTAACAATGTGTTAAATCATGCTAGAAACATGTTAACAATGTGCCAAAACATGTTAGCAAAGTGTTAAATTGTGCTAGAAACATGCTATCAATATGCTAAATCATGTTAGCAACATATTTATTTATGCTAGAAAAAATAATTAATGCTAGCAAAATGCCAGCAATGTGTTAAATCATACTAGAAATACGTTAACAATGTGCCAAAACATGCTAGCAATGTGCAAATCATGTTAACAAATGTGGTATATAATGCTAGCAACATATTAAATAAATCTAGCAAATATTATTCCTGCTAGCAACATACTAAATCATGCTAACAACATGCTAAAATATGTTCGCAATGAGCTAAATTATGCTAGAGACAAGCTAGCAGTAGTGTTTGAACCCAACAAATCCATTTCCACATCTGAACTCACAGGATATTTGTCCAGTAGATCAACGAGCAGAGCGTCTCCGAAGATAGTTCTGCAGTAGTTTGCCATCTTCTCCTGCTGCTTCACTCTGAAACAAATATATGAACCACCTGAGCCCATTTTACACCACATCATCAACCCACAGCATGAGAAACACAATGTGTTTATGAATCAAATATCAAGGACGAGTCTTACGAATCAACATGGTTCTCAAATGAAAGCACAACAGGATACTTGGACGTTTTGAAAGCACTCTCAGCGATCGCTTCAATCACGTCCTGTCATGAAGAAAGAACATATTGGTAACACTTTATTTTAGGGTTCAATTCTCGCTATTAAAGGTGCAGTGTGTAGCATTTATCGGATCTATTGGATCTATGGACAGAAATGCAATATAATATCCATAACTATGTTTTCGGTGGAGTATAAAGACCTTCCATAATGAACCGTTATGCTTTTATTACCTTAGAATGAGCCATTTCATGGCGCCGCCATGTTTCTACGGTGGCCCTAAACGGACAAACTCCTAGATTAAAAAGTTTGTTGAGACAAACTTTACGTTGGCTTGAAAAAGTATAGCCAGAAAGTTTGAAATAGTTTGAAAAGTTTGAAATAGTTTGAAGTTTAAAGTTTGAAATAGTTTGAGTTTTAGTTAGTAGTTTAGACCTGCTATGCAGTTGCTAGGGTACTCTGTGTGGTTGACATGGGTCTTGCTATGTGGTTGCTAGGGTACTCTGGGTGGTTGCTAAGGTCTTGCTAGGTGGTTGCTAGGGTACTCAGATGGTTGCTAGGGTACTCGGGTGTTTGCTAGGGTACGCAGGTGGTTATGTGGTTGCTGGGGTACTTGGGGTGGTTGCTAGGGTTTTGCTATGCAGTTGCTAAGGTACTTGGCGTGGTTGCTAGGGTGTTGCTATGCAGTTGCTAGGGTACACAGGTGGTTGCTAGAGTGGTTGCTAAGCGGTTGCTAGGGTACTCAGTTGGTTGCTATGTGGTTGCTAGGGCACTTGGGGTGGTTGCTAGGGTGTTGCTATGCGGTTGCTAAGGTACTTGCCGTGGTTGCTAGGGTGTTGCTATGCGGATGGTAGGGTACTCAGGTGGTTGCTAGAGTGGTTGCTATGCAGTTGCTAGGGTACTCAGGTGGTTGCTAAGACGCTAGCTACTCTCAGCTGTCTCAGACGACATTTTTGTCCTGTGTTGGCCACCGTAGCTTCTCCTGAAAGGGAGGGGTGAGCTGTGGGTGACTGCAATTCACAACCTCACCACTAGATGCCGCTAAAATTTACACACTGCACCTTTAACTGGTTTATTTGCATGAATATTGCAAATAACTGGCTGTTTATTAGTACTTATAAAGCACGCCTTATTCTCCATGACCATATTCTACATCCCTTAATTACATTATAATGAGCATCCACTGCAGCTCTGATTGGAGGAACCGACCTTGAACAGGATCTCGGTTGTCATGGTGAAGCCGTGGGTGATGATTGGCTCTTCATCTGGCGGTTTTCCCTTCCAGCAGTCGAGCTCCAGACAGCGGCAGCCGGCGAGGAGACACTGCCGATACATCTCCGGTGACGAGACGCCCGTCAGCTGCCCGGCTGCAAAACATTCACTGTGTTTCATCTCTTTATATCAAACACTCGCGATAGACGTGCTAACCCTCTGAGGTCTGAGGTGTTTGCTTTTTAATTTCATTTACTCCAATATCATTTTTATATCAGGTTTAATTAAAGTTTCTTCACTAATCACTAGTCCTGTGGTGAAACAAATAAAACATTTTAATTATAATTTTTTTTTAAAAACATGTTAACAATATGCTTAGTCAGCAACGTGTTAAATAATGCTAGAAACATGTTAAATCATGATAGAAACAGGCTAAAACATGCTAGAAAAGTGTTAAACATGCTAAAAATGTGTTAACTCATGCTTCAAACATGCTAACACTATGCTAACAAATGCCCGCAATGTTGTTATGTCAGCAATGTGGTATATAATGCCAGAAACATGCTAAATCATGCTAACAAAATGCTAAATCATGCTAGAAACATGCTAGCAGCAAGTTAAATCATGTTAGAAACAGGCTAAAACATGCTAGAAACGTGTTAAACATGCTAACAATGTGTTAAATCATGCTAGCAACGTATTAAAAATGCTAAAAATGTGTTAACTCATGCTACAAACATGGTAACAACATGCTAACTAATGCTAACAAATGCCAGCAATGTTATGTTATGTTATCAATGTGGTATATAATGCTAGAAACGTGCTTAAATAATGCTAGCAAGATATTAAATCATGCTAGCAAGATATTAAATAATGCTAGCAACATGGTAATCATGCTAGCAAAATACTAAATCATGTTAACAAAATGTTAAAACATGCTAACAATGTGTTAAATCATATTAGAAAAATGCTAACAATATGCTAAATCATGCTAGCAACATATTAAATCATGCTAGCAAAATGCCAGCAATGTGTTAAATCATGCTAGAAACATGTTCATAATGTGCCAAAATATGTTAGCAAAGTGTTAAATTGTGCTAGAAATATGCTATCAATGTGCTAAATCATGTTAGCAATGTAGTATATAATTGCTAGAAATGTGTTAAATCATGCTAGCAACATATTTATTTATGTCTATAGAGAGCTGAGACACTTTTTTGACGTATGACGCAATACGTGATGACGTCACCAAAAATCACGGCTAACAAATACGATCAAAACTAAAGATAATAAGAGTGTTTTATCTGCATCACATTTTTGATCTGGACTTCAGTGATATATCACAGTGTGGTTTGGCCATGCTTGCTCACACACATGTGAAAATAGTCTCATTTTGAAGAAAACAACCTAAGGAACGAGCTGATATAGCTCCACAACGAGTTAGTGATCCGGACAGGAATACGACTCGTGTGTTTGCTTGTTCAAAGGAGTCATTTCTGTCATCTTCGTGATTCTTTTGATAATAACGTTACTGTAAAGTGTTGGATCGGTGAAATAAACTACACAGTGATATTCTTGAGGGTGATCGCTTTCATTTGATATATGACTCGTCTATTTTTGGTGAGTTTGTGTGATATAAATATGAAATGTAATATTATTCATATGATTTTCTCAAGGGGGGGTGATTGTGGGGGGGTCGAATTCAGACCTTATTATCTTCTTTTATGTAACATAAATGCAATCTTTCAAATGATAGCATATATGTCAAGTTTTGTGCTGCACAACTTTTAGATTTTTTTTAATGATTATGATGATGCAATATTGGACCAAGCAGCAACTCCAGCAGTTTCTCTTGAAGCCGATACGGAAGTGAGTTAAACTGCAGTTCATGGACTGGCCACTAGAGGCAGACTCCAGGAGGAGCAGAATCTCATTGAGCTCATGTTAAAGCTACACTGTGTAACTTTTTTAGTCTATTCTTAGCTAAAAACACTTAGTTCTTTCAAAAATATATGTGCTCATTAATGTATATTTACTTCTTTCAAGTAATAAAGTATTCTCGTAAGTTTATAATATGCCATTGAAAATACATATGGTAATGGGATCTAACGGTGGTCGCCATGTTGCCCCTCCATCTTGAAAGTACATTAGCCAAAGAGGGACATACCCATAAATTCAAGCTTCACCTTTCGTGTTTTAACCGGTTTTAATACTCGATGGCACTGTACAAAATTCTATGCCTCGCGCATGTGCGCGTCAACTTGTTCAGACTTGTCTGGTGCATGTGCAGAGAGTTTTCATCTCAGCAGCTCCAGTAACAGAGTTATACGGAGTTTTCCTGGCTTGTTTATTCCTCAAAAGTCTGTTTTTCCTTGTGTGGTATTTCTGTGCGTTAATAACTCCGTAAGTAAGAATCGTTATTGTCATTGTAGATGTGTTTCAGAGTGTGTCATCGCGTAATTCAGTTGATGTCACCTCAGAAGTATTTTTGTGTCAACATACAATAGCGTAATGCTCACCTATTTGAATAATCATTCAGTTTTGTTATCAACCATGTTTATTCGTTTATAGAAAATATTTGCTTGTAATGTATGTTGATGGAAATATGTATCAGGTCTGATTGGCATATTAACAATTGTTATACAGAGCGCACTGCAGTGCTAACGTTTAAGCGGCACACACACTTTTGTAACCCGACACCGCTTGATAGCAGCAGCAGCGGCAGCTCCGCTCCTTTTAATGCAGCTGCATTTAGCGCCAATGGTACAGTAAGCTCTGGTTTACGGTTACATTATACAAATGTAACTTATAAGTATAGTTATACAGTTCTTAACTGTGTATGTATATTTACTATCCTTATTTGTTCTCTCACAGAAACCACATTTATGTACAAATCCACGCAAACCTGTTTATGCCTT
>NC_137106.1:4931236-4943736 GCF_949357685.1 Gobio gobio
CATGCGCTGACCCCGCTCTGTGATTGTACGTGGCCTACCACTTCCTGGCTGAGTTGCTGTGTTTCCCAATTGCTTCCAATTTGTTATAATGCCATCTATCTAACTAGCTATAAAAGTTAACAGGGATGTGTTAAAGTGTGTCATTATTTTACTGAATAAAAATATAAAGTTTGAAACCTGAGCCACTTCTTTTGAGGCAAAGAAGTTGTGATAGGTGAGGTTGACGGTGTCGCTGCCTGTTACGATGGTCAGCACTTTGGCCAGATGATGGCTGTCAGGAAAATCCATGTTGAAGACATTACGTACTTTTGGATGCTGAAAGTGTAAAACAATCACAAGACATTACTTAAGAAAATAAAAAGTTGTCTAAAAAGTACCTGCATACTTAAAGGGTTAGTTCACCCAAAAAAGAGAATTCTCATTGGTTCTTCTCACTGAGGCTCAAACGTGATGCCTAACACGAGAATGAACCTCATTGGTTCTCACTGAAGCTCAAACGTGATGCGTAACACGAGAATGAACCTCATTGGTTCTCACTGAAGCTCAAACGTGATGCGTAACACGAGAATGAACCTCATTGGTTCTCACTGAAGCTCAAACGTGATGCGTAACACAAGAATGAACCTAATTGGTTCTCGCTGAATCTTAAACAAGCTGAGTAACAGGAGAATGAACCTCATTGGTTCTCGCTGAAGCTCAAAAGTGATGCGTAACACGAGAATGAACCTCATTGGTTCTCGCTGAAGCTCAAACGTGATGCGTAACACAAGAATGAACCTCATTGGTTCTCGCTGAATCTTAAACAAGCTGAGTAACACGAGAATGAACCTCATTGGTTCTTACAGAAGCTCAAACATGATGCGTAACACGAGAATGAACCTCATTGGTTCTTACAGAAGCTCAAACGTGATGCGTAACATGAGAATGAACCTCATTGGTTCTCACAGAAGCTCAAACGTGATGCGTAACATGAGAATGAACCTCATTGGTTCTTACAGAAGCTCAAAGGTGATGCGTAACATGAGAATGAACCTCATCGGTTCTTACAGAAGCTCAAACGTGATGCGTAACACGAGAATGAACCTCATTGGTTCTCGCTGAAGCTCAAACGTGATGCGTAACACGAGAATGAACCTCATTGGTTCTCGCTGAAGCTCAAACGTGATGCGTAACACGAGAATGAACCTCATTGGTTCTCACTGAAGTTCAAACGTGATGCGTAACACGAGAATGAACCTCATTGGTTCTCACAGAAGCTCAAACGTGATGCGTAACGCGAGAATGAACCTCATTTGTTCTTGCTGAAGCTCAAACGTGATGCGTAACACGAGAATGAACCTCATTGGTTCTCACTGAAGTTCAAACGTGATGCGTAACACGAGAATGAACCTCATTGGTTCTCAAAGAAGCTCAAACGTGACGCGTAACACGAGAATGAACCTCATTGGTTCTTGCTGAAGCTCAAACGTGATGCGTAACACGAGAATGAACCTCATTGGTTCTCGCTGAAGCTCAAACGTGATGCGTAACACGAGAATGAACCTCATTGGTTCTCACTGAAGTTCAAACGTGATGCGTAACACGAGAATGAACCTCATTGGTTCTCACAGAAGCTCAAACGTGATGCGTGACACGAGAATGAACCTCATTGGTTCTCACAGAAGCTCGAACGTGATGCGTAACACGAGAATGAACCTCATTGGTTCTCATTGAAGCTCAAATTAACCTCATTGGTTCTTGCTGAAGCTCAAACGTGATGCGTAACACGAGAATGAACCTCATTGGTTCTCGCTGAAGCTCAAACGTGATGCGTAACACGAGAATGAACCTCATTGGTTCTCACTGAAGTTCAAACGTGATGCGTAACACGAGAATGAACCTCATTGGTTCTCACAGAAGCTCAAACGTGATGTGTAACACGAGAATGAACCTCATTGGTTCTCACAGAAGCTCAAATGTTGATGCGTAACTCGAGAATGAACCTCATTGGTTCTCATTGAAGCTCAAATTAACCTCACTGGTTCTTGCTGAAGCTCAAACGTGATGCGTAACACAAGAATGAACCTCATTGGTTCTCGCTGAAGCTCAAACGTGATGCGTAACACGAGAATGAACCTCATTGGTTCTCGCTGAAGCTCAAACGTGATGCGTAACACGAGAATGAACCTCATTTGTTCTCACTGAAGCTCAAACGTGCTGCGTAACACAAGAATGAACCTCATTGGTTCTTACAGAAGCTCAAACGTGATGCGTAACACGAGAATGAACCTCATTGGTTCTCACAGAAGCTCAAACATGATGCGTAACACGAGAATGAACCTCATTGGTTCTTACAGAAGCTCAAACGTGATGCTTAACATGAGAATGAACCTCATTGGTTCTCACAGAAGCTCAAACATGATGCGTAACACGAGAATGAACCTCATTGGTTCTTACAGAAGCTCAAACGTGATGCTTAACATGAGAATTAACCTCATTGGTTCTTGCTGAAGCTCAAACGTGATGCGTAACACGAGAATGAACCTCATTGGTTCTCGCTGAAGCTCAAACGTGATGCGTAACACGAGAATGAACCTCATTGGTTCTCGCTGAAGCTCAAACGTGATGCGTAACACGAGAATGAACCTCATTTGTTCTAACTGAAGCTCAAACGTGCTGCGTAACGCGAGAATGAACCTCATTGGTTCTCACTGAAGCTCAAACGTGATGCGTAACACAAGAATGAACCTCATTGGTTCTTACAGAAGCTCAAACGTGATGCGTAACACGAGAATGAACCTCATTGGTTCTCACAGAAGCTCAAACGTGATGCTTAACATGAGAATGAACCTCATTGGTTCTCACAGAAGCTCAAACGTGATGCGTGACACGAGAATGAACCTCATTGGTTCTCACAGAAGCTCAAACGTGATGCGTAACACGAGAATGAACCTCATTGGTTCTTACAGAAGCTCAAACGTGATGCTTAACATGAGAATGAACCTCATTGGTTCTCACAGAAGCTCAAACGTGATGCGTAACACGAGAATGAACCTCATTTGTTCTCACTGAAGCTCAAACGTGCAGCGTAACACGAGAATGAACCTCATTGGTTCTCACTGAAGCTCAAACGTGATGCGTAACACAAGAATGAACCTCATTGGTTCTCACAGAAGCTCAAACGTGATGCGTAACACGAGAATGAACCTCATTGGTTCTCACAGAAGCTCAAACATGATGCGTAACACGAGAATGAACCTCATTGGTTCTTACAGAAGCTCAAACGTGATGCTTAACATGAGAATGAACCTCATTGGTTCTCACAGAAGCTCAAACGTATTGCGTAACATGAGAATGAACCTCATTGGTTCTTACAGAAGCTCAAACGTGATGCGTAACACGAGAATGAACCTCATTGGTTCTTACAGAAGCTCAAACGTGATGCGTAACACGAGAATGAACCTCATTGGTTCTCATTGAAGCTCAAATTAACCTCATTGGTTCTTGCTGAAGCTCAAACGTGATGCGTAACACAAGAATGAACCTCATTGGTTTTCACTGAAGTTCAAACGTGATGCGTAACACGAGAATGAACCTCATTGGTTCTTATAGAAGCTCAAACGTGATGCGTAACACGAGAATGAACCTCATTGGTTCTTACAGAAGCTCAAACGTGATGCGTAACACGAGAATGAACCTCATTGGTTCTTACAGAAGCTCAAACGTGATGCGTAACACGAGAATGAACCTCATTGGTTCTCACTGAAGCTCAAACGTGATGCGTAACACAAGAATGAACCTCATTGGTTCTTGCTGAAGCTCAAACGTGATGCGTAACACGAGAATGAACCTCATTGGTTCTCACAGAAGCTCAAACGTGATGCGTAACACGAGAATGAACCTCATTTGTTCTCACAGAAGCTCAAACGTGATGCGTAACACAAGAATGAACCTCATTGGTTCTCGCTGAAGCTCAAACGTGATGCGTAACACGAGAATGAACCTCATTGGTTCTCGCTGAAGCTCAAGCGTGATGCGTAACACGAGAATGAACCTCATTGGTTCTCGCTGAAGCTCAAACGTGATGCGTAACACGAGAATGAACCTCATTGGTTCTCGCTGAAGCTCAAACGTGATGCGTAACACGAGAATGAACCTCATTGGTTCTCGCTGAAGCTCAAACGTGATGCGTAACACGAGAATGAACCTCATTGGTTCTCGCTGAAGCTCAAACGTGATGCGTAACACGAGAATGAACCTCATTGGTTCTCGCTGAAGCTCAAACATGCTGCGTAACACGAGAATTAACCTCATTGGTTCTCGCTGAAGTTCAAACGTGATGCGTAACACAAGAATGAACCTCATTGGTTCTCACAGAAGCTCAAACATGATGCGTAACACGAGAATGAACCTCATTGGTTCTTACAGAAGCTCAAACGTGATGCTTAACATGAGAATGAACCTCATTGGTTCTCGCTGAAGTTCAAACGTAATGCGTAACACGAGAATGAACCTCATTGGTTCTCGCTGAAGCTCAAACGTGATGCGTAACACAAGAATGAACCTCATTGGTTCTCACAGAAGCTCAAACGTGATGCGTAACATGAGAATGAACCTTATTGGTTCTTGCTGAAGCTCAAACGTAATGCGTAACACGAGAATGAACCTCATTGTTTTTCACAGAAGCTCAAACGTCATGCGTAACACGAGAATGAGCCTCATTGGTTCTCACAGAAGCTCAAACGTGATGCGTAACACGAGAATGAGCCTCATTGGTTCTCACAGAAGCTCAAACGTGATGCGTAACACGAGAATGAGCCTCATTGGTTCTCACAGAAGCTCAAACGTGATGCGTAACACGAGAATGAGCCTCATTGGTTCTCACAGAAGCTCAAACGTGATGCGTAACACGAGAATGAACCTCATTGGTTCTCACAGAAGCTCAAACGTGATGCGTAACACGAGAATGAGCCTCATTGGTTCTCACAGAAGCTCAAACGTGATGCGTAACACGAGAATGAACCTCATTGGTTCTCACTGAAGTTCAAATGTGATGCGTAACACGAGAATGAACCTCATTGGTTCTCACTGAAGTTCAAATGTGATGCGTAACACGAGAATGAACCTCATTGGTTCTCACTGAAGCTCAAACGTGATGCGTAACATGAGAATGAACCTCATTGGTTCTCACTGAAGCTCAAACGTGATGCGTAACATGAGAATGAACCTCATTGGTTCTCACTGAAGCTCAAACGTGATGCGTAACACGAGAATGAACCTCATTGGTTCTCACTGAAGCTCAAACGTGATGCGTAACATGAGAATGAACCTCATTGGTTCTCACAGAAGCTCAAACGTGATGCGTAACACGAGAATGAACCTCATTGGTTCTCACAGAAGCTCAAACGTGATGCGTAACATGAGAATGAACCTCATTGGTTCTCACAGAAGCTCAAACGTGATGCGTAACACAAAAATGAACCTCATTGGTTCTCACAGAAGCTCAAACGTGATGCGTAACATGAGAATGAACCTCATTGGTTCTCACAGAAGCTCAAACGTGATGCGTAACATGAGAATGAACCTCATTGGTTCTCACAGAAGCTCAAACGTGATGCGTAACACAAGAATGAACCTCATTGGTTCTCACAGAAGCTCAAACGTGATGCGTAACACGAGAATGAACCTCATTGGTTCTTGCTGAAGCTCAAACGTGATGCGTAACACGAGAATGAAACTCATTGGTTCTCACAGAAGATCAAACGTGATGCGTAACACGAGAATGAACCTCATTGGTTCTCACAGAAGATCAAACGTGATGCGTAACACGAGAATTAACCTCATTGGTTCTCACTGAAGCTCAAACGTGATGCGTAACACAAGAATGAACCTCATTGGTTCTCACAGAAGCTCAAACGTGATGCGTAACACGAGAATGAACCTCATTGGTTCTTGCTGAAGCTCAAACGTGATGCGTAACACGAGAATGAAACTCATTGGTTCTCACAGAAGATCAAACGTGATGCGTAACACGAGAATGAACCTCATTGGTTCTCACTGAAGCTCAAACGTGATGCGTAACACGAGAATGAACCTCATTGGTTCTCACAGAAGATCAAACGTGATGCGTAACACGAGAATGAACCTCATTGGTTCTCACTGAAGCTCAAACGTGATGCGTAACACGAGAATGAACCTCATTGGTTCTTGCTGAAGCTCAAACGTGATGCGTAACACGAGAATGAAACTCATTGGTTCTCACTGAAGCTCAAACGTGATGCGTAACACGAGAATGAACCTCATTGGTTCTTGGTGAAGCTCAAACGTGATGCGTAACACGAGAATGAACCTCATTGGTTCTTGCTGAAGCTCAAACGTGATGCGTAACACGAGAATGAACCTCATTGGTTCTTGCTGAAGCTCAAATGTGATGCGTAACACGAGAATGAACCTCATTGGTTCTTGCTGAAGCTCAAACGTGATGCGTAACACGAGAATGAACCTCATTGGTTCTTGCTGAAGCTCAAATGTGATGCGTAACACGAGAATGAACCTCATTGGTTCTCACAGAAGCTCAAACGTGATGCGTAACACGAGAATGAACCTCATTGGTTCTCACAGAAGCTCAAACGTGATGCGTAACACGAGAATGAACCTCATTGGTTCTCACAGAAGCTCAAACGTGATGCGTAACACAAGAATGAACCTCATTGGTTCTCACTGAAGCTCAAACGTGATGCGTAACATGAGAATTAACCTCATTGGTTCTCACAGAAGCTCAAACGTGATGCGTAACACGAGAATGAACCTCATTGGTTCTCACAGAAGCTCAAACGTGATGCGTAACACGAGAATGAACCTCATTGGTTCTCACAGAAGCTCAAACGTGATGCGTAACACGAGAATGAACCTCATTGGTTCTCACTGAAGCTCAAATTAAACCTGTTCATCATATAAAGTGATCGAGCCTCTTGGATTAAGTGGATTAGTAAATCTTACAGGTTCGGAACGACATGAGGGTGAGAAATTAACGTCAGAATTGTCCTTTTTAGGTGAACTGTCCCTTTAAATGAAAGTCGCTGTCTCAGATATCAAAGCAAGAGATGCTGAAGAGTGAAAGCTCTAGAAACATCTCGTCCATGACGTCTGCTTTCCATACATGAGCCATCAACAAGAACAACCCACACCGGCAAACAAATCCGGCTTCATGCAAATGTGTTAAGGAGAACTACGAGGTCAACAGCTGTGTGTTGTGTAGAGAGAGGCGAAGAAAAACTACATATAACCATATCAATACATCAAACATGACATCAATAATATTCTGTTTACATTACTAATAGTTTTGTAAAATGTGCATGTCAAAAATGCTCCTCTATTGTAAGTGGCGTTGGATAACAGCATCTGGTAAAGGCATAACTTTGTGAGAAGGATGATCAATATTTCATATTTTCGTTGTTTGTGATCTAAGGTGAGTTGATGTAATGTGTGTGTGTGTGTGTGTGTGGGCATGTTTTTGTGAAATATCAGGACACAAATGTGTGTAATAACATGGGTATTACAAAAAGAGGGTGAAATATGAAGACGTTCCCCATGTCCTCACTTTTCAAAATGCTTATAAATCACACAGAACAAGTTTTTTTTCACAGAAAGTGAACTGCACAGTCTCCTGTGAGGGTTAGGTTTAGGGGCAGGGGCAGTGTGTGTGTGTGTGTGTGTGTGTGTGTGTGTGTGTGTGTGTGTGTGTGTGTGTGTGTGATGGGTAGGTTTAGGGGCAGGGGCAGTGTAAGGGGATAGAAAATACGGTTTGTACGGTATAAAAACCATTACGCCTATGGAATGTCCCCACATTTCACAAAAACAAACATGTGTGTGTGTGTGTGTGTGTGTGTAATGGGTAGGTTTAGGGGTGGGGGCAGTGTGTGTGTATGTGTTTGTGTGTGTGTGTGTGTGTGTGTGTGTGTGTGTGTGTGTGTGTAATGGGTAGGTTTAGGGGCAGGGGCAGTGTGTGTGTGTGTGTGTGTGTGTGTGATGGGTAGGTTTAGGGGCAGGGGCAGTGTGTGTGTGTGTGTGTGTGTGTGTGTGTAATGGGTAGGTTTAGGGGCAGGGGCAGTGTGTGTGTGTGTGTGTGTGTGTGTGTGTGTGTGTGTGTGTGTGTGTGTGTGTGTGTGTGTGTGTGTGTGTGTGTGTGTGTGTGTGTGTGTGTGTGTGTGTGTGTGTGTGTGTGTGTGTGTGTGTGTGTGTGTGTGTGTGTGTGTGTGATGGGTAGGTTTAGGGGCAGGGGCAGTGTGTGTGTGTGTGTGTGTGTGTGTGTGTGTGTGTGTGTGTGTGTGTGTGTGTGTGTGTGTGTGTGTGTGTGTGTGTGTGTGTGTGTGTGTGTGTGTGTGTGGACTGGTAATCATCACGTTATGGGGACAAAATGTCCCCACAAAGATAGCAATATCCGAAATCCTCATCCTTGTGGGGACATTTTTAGGTCCCCATGAGGAAAACATCTTATAAATCAGACTAAGTGATGTTTTTGAAAATGTAAAATTGCAGAATGTCTCCTGTGAGGGTTAGGTTTAGGGGCAGTGTAGGGGGATAGAATATACGGTATGTACGGTATAAAAACCATTACGCCTATGGAAAGTCCCCATAAAAGATGAAAACACTACATGTGTGTGTGTGTGTGTGTGTGTGTGATGGGTAGGTTTAGGGTCAGTGTAAGGGGATAGAAAATACGGTTTGTACGGTATAAAAACCATTACGCCTATGGAATGTCCTCACATTTCACAAAAACAAACGTGTGTGTGTGTGTGTGTGTGTGTGTGTGTGTGTGTGTGTGTGTATGACGCTGCCGTTTGCAAGGCAAATTCACACAAATACTCAAATGCAACAATGAACTCAAACACTGACTGTCTGTTTCATCATGAGTTATGCAACAAAACACATCCCATAACACACGGATAGGGCACATACTTTCGGGAGTTTGGCATATTTCCCTGCTCTTGTGTCCCTGATGGTGGCCACATCCAAAATCTCGGTTTCCTGCAGGATAGAGGGACAGGAAATGACATCACAGGTAAAGCACAGAACAGGATTATAACTTGAGTTTCTGGAGCTCAAACTAGAGAGCGTGACGTTCACAACGCCGAGGTCATGGGTTCACATCCCAGAGCATGAGCCTTCAATAAAAGCATCCGCTAAATGCAGAGAAGATATCCGACATACATAAAGAACAGCTGAAATATTATCAACAGGTTTATTATAGTTAAAAGTAAAATCATAAAAATATATATTTTTGTTACTTGAAAAAAAATGTATGTTAAGTGAAAAATTGTTAAAGTAAAAATTTTATTTAAATGATTAAAAAAATAACAAAACATAATTACCTTATTTAAGATTAAAATGAAAACATGAAATATAAAACATAAAAACTATATTAGTCTCAATGGTACTAAACACTAATTCTCAACAAACCATTAAATAAAAAAATATTTTTTTGTAGAATAATTGCAAACAAGACATTACAAATCACATGCTGTTTTAAATTTTTGATAATTGAAAGAAATAATATGAAATAATGCCGACATAATATTAAGAAATCAATTGAAACATAAAATAAAAAAACTTAAAAAGAAATTGGCAACTAGTCAAAATAAAATGTTAAAGTTGAAGTACTAATATTACTAAAATTAAAAAATATTAAAGATAAATAGAAATATTGAAAAAACTAATACAAATTACAAAATCACACAACAAAAGAGTTTGTTTTCAAATTAAATGAATATATAAAAGTAAATGCTATTTCAAAATAGTGTGTGTGTGTATACGTGTATAAACACACACACCTTCATAAATATAATATATTATGTAACCAAACTTTTATGTTAGATGTGATTAATCGCAGTTAATCGTTTTGACAGCACTGAAATAAATACTATGATACTATATAATTAATACTAAAATAAACTGAAGCTTCATACACAGTGGAGCTGATGTGTGTGTGTGTGTGTGTGTGTGTGTGTGTGTGTGTGTGTGTGTGTGTGTGTGTGTGTGTGTGTGTGTGTGTGTGTGTGTGTGTGTGTGTGTGTGTGTGTGTGTGTGTATGATAATGTACATTATAACACAATATGTGTCAGATCAGAGCAGTTCTCAGGCCACAGATCCAGCTGAGAGAGATCTGACACGCTACAGACCTTCATCAGCGCAAATCAATACACACACACACACACACACACACACACACGCACACACACACACGCGCGCGCGTATGAATATTGTGTTTTGCATGCTGCCTTTTAGGCAAAATATGCAGGGACTTGTAATACGAATCTTCAATATTAAGATGTAAAATATATACATGTGATAAACGTGCTTATGAATCTCTGCAGCTCAAACTAAATCATAACGTTTTTCGCAATGACCAAGGTCATGGGTTCGATTCCCGGAGGAATATGAAACGATCAGATATAGATCCACTGCATTGTAAGTTAAAAGCCAAAATTAGGTGAAATATTCTCAACAAAATATTAAATTAGCATTTTTTGTACAATTATTGTTGAATAATTGCAAACTAGTCCTGTTGTCTGCAGTGCTGACGAAAACTAAAATAATTTTTGTTATAATAAAGCTGAAATAATATTGCGCTTAAAATTATAAATGTCGCCTTGCCAACTGACTGAAATTTTTTATGTTTAAGTTGGAGTACTAAAATGACTAAAACTTATAAAAAATTATATTGTGATATAAAATAAACTGTAATTTTTAAGTAAAAGTGTAAAGTTGAAAAAAGATTATCCACATTTATTTACATTGAAACACTCGTTTTGGACGCTGTACTACGGTAATACTGTGGTTTTTGCACATTTACCATAGTAATATGATTATGATTATGTATATGAATATGGCAATCATTCAATTACCATCACTGTACCATACACTCTAAAAAATGCTGGGTTAAAAATAACCCAAGTTGGGTTGAAAATGGGTTGTTTTAACCCCGCATTTTGGTTGTTTTTACCCAGTGAATGGGTTGTTTTAAAACAAAATTTCTGGGTTAAACAACCCAATTGCTGAGTTAAAATAACCCAATTGCTGAGTTAAAATAACCCAATCGCTGAGTTAAAACAACCCAATCGCTGGGTTAAAACAACCCAATCTCTGAGTTAAAACAACCCAATCGCTGGGTTAAAACAACCCAATCGCTGGGCTAAAATAACCCAATTGCTGGTTTAAAACAACCCAATTGCTGGTTTAAAACAACCCAATCGCTTTAAAACAACTCAATCGCTGGGTTAAAACAACCCAATCGCTGGGTTAAAACAAACCAATTGCGGAGATAAAACAACCCAATCGCTGGGTTAAAACAACCCAATTGCTGGGTTAAAACAACCCAATCGCTGGGCTAAAATAACCCAATTGCTGGTTTAAAACAACCCAATTGCTGGTTTAAAACAACCCAATCGCTTTAAAACAACTCAATCGCTGGGTTAAAACAACCCAATCGCTGGGTTAAAACAAACCAATTGCGGAGATAAAACAACCCAATCGCTGGGTTAAAACAACCCAATCGCTGGGTTAAAACAAACCAATTGCGGAGTTAAAACAACCCAATCGCTGGGTTAAAACAACCCAATTGCTGGGTTAGTCCATTTTCAACCCAACTTGGGTTATTTTTAACCCAGCTTTTTTCAGAGTGTAGTAAAGTGGGACTTCAGGGAAATGATTTAGTAAAATAAAAACATGTAAAAACATGTAAAACAGATTTCCAAAGTGGAATATCCCCAACCGAACATTTATATAAGGGTCCACCTGACCAAAAGAGGCCCTAGAGATTAATATTAATAATAAAGTATGATTATGCGCATGTTCAAACCTTGCTCTGGTTGATCCAGTACAGGTAAAATCCTTTGGGGTCCATCTTCAGGGTGACCGGCGTGGTTTTCTTCGAGTCCTGGGGAGAGATTTTATAGGAAAACTTTGAGATAATTCATAAATGGATCATAAATGGAGACCGTTTTCATTAGAGACTGACAAATATAGTGTGTTTAGACCAAACAGTCCAGTTTCAGGACAGACGCACCTGCTGAGAATCTCAAGTCTCTCTTTATTTATCAGGCACAATATGATCATGTCCACTTACTTCTTTCCATTTTGTGAAGCGGTCCCCCTTGACGAGGTACTCTTTGACGTCTGGCTCCTGGAGCGAGGGACGGGTTCGAATCATTGTGGCCGAACGCTTTAACTCATCCTCGTCCCGGCTGGAATGAAGGGCTCTGGGTTTAGTCGGCTGAAATGAGCCGGCAGGACGTCCAGCCTTCCATATGCATTGCAAATGAGTGTGAGGAGCGGAGCGGACCCACCCTGCTCAGGTTCAGCGGACTCACGCCCGTCAGGAGCAGATCACAGAGAAGAGTGCGTTTGTCTGAACTGAAGATTTATGCTTTTGAATTGGACGTGAGATTTCCATCCGTTCACATTTACTAATCAATGTAATGTCTGTCATTCAGAAACTCACACACAGAAATCACTGAAAGTTT
>NC_137106.1:4948736-4968736 GCF_949357685.1 Gobio gobio
GTTTAAACTAACCCAATCGCTGGGTTTAAAAGAACCCAACCGCTGAGTTAAAACAACCCAACCGCTGGGCTAAAACAACCCAACCGCTGGGCTAAAACATCCCAATTGCTGCGTTAAAACAACCCAACCGCTGAGTTAAAACAACCCACCGCTGAGTTAAAACAACCCAATCGTGGGTTAAAACAACCCAATCGCTGAGTTAAAACAACCCAATCGCTGGGTTAAAACAACCCAATCGCTGAGGTAAAAACAACCCAACTGCCTGGGCTAAACAACCCAACTGCTGAGTTAAAACAACCCAATCGCTGGGCTAAAACAACCCAATCGCTAGGCCTAAAACAACCCAATCGCTGGGTTTAAAACAACCCAATCGCTGGGCTAAAACAAACCAATCGCTGAGCTAAAACAATCAATCGCCTGGGCAAAAAAACCCCCAATCGCTGGGCTAAAACAACCCAATCGCTGGGCTAAAACAACCCAATCGCAGGGCTAAAACAACCCAATTGCTGGGTTAAAATAACCCAATCGCTGGGCTAAAACAACCTCAATCGCTGGGTTATAAAACAGACCTAAACGCTGGGCTAAAACAAACCAATTGCTGGGCTAAAACAACCCAACCGCTGGGTTAAAAACAACCCAACCGCTGGGCTAAAACAACCCAATCGCTGGGTTAAAACAACCCAAACGCTGGGCTAAAACAACCCAATTGCTGGGCTAAAACAACCCAACCCGCTGGGTTAAAACAACCCAAACGGTGGGCTAAAACAACCCAATTGCTGGGCTAAAACAACCCAATCGCAGGGCTAAAACAACCCAATTGCTGGGTTAAAATAACCCAATCGCTGGGCTAAAACAACCCAATCGCTGGGTTAAAACAACCTAAACGCTGGGCTAAAACAACCCAATTGCTGGGCTAAAACAACCCAACCGCTGGGTTAAAACAACCCAACCGCTGGGCTAAAACAACCCAATCGCTGGGTTAAAACAACCCAAACGCTGGGCTAAAACAACCCAATTGCTGGGCTAAAACAACCCAACCCGCTGGGTTAAAACAACCCAAACGGTGGGCTAAAACAACCCAATTGCTGGGCTAAAACAACCCAATCGCAGGGCTAAAACAACCCAATCGCTGGGTTAAAACAACCCAATCGCTGGGCTAAAACAACCCAATTGCTGGGCTACAACAACACAATCGCTGGGCTAAAACAACCCAATCGCTGGGTTAAAACAACCCAATCGCTGGGCTAAAACAACCCAATCGCTGGGCTACAACAACACAATCGCTGGGCTAAAACAACCCAATCGCTGGGTTAAAACAACCCAATCGCTGGGCTAAAACAACCCAATCGCTGGGCTAAAACAACCCAATCCCTGGGTTAAAGCAACCCATGTTTTCATGTTTTGTCTGGTCAACTTCATGTCATTTGTAAATATGCATCCTTTCCTGTCATTCAGACCTGCAACACATTTCAAAAAAAGTTGGGACAATAAAGCATTTACCACTTTGTAATGTTGCCATTCCTTTTCACAACACTTAAAAGACGTTTAGGGACACCAAGTGATGAAGTGTTTCAGGTGTAATTTTGTCCCATTCTTCCTGCAAACAAGTCTTAAGGTGGGCAACAGTACGGGGTCTTCCACACATTCTCTATTGGAGACAGGTCGGGACTGAGGCAGGCCAGTCAAGTACCCGAACCCTCTTCCTCCGCAGCCAGGACTTTGTAATGTGTGCAGATTGTGGTTTTGCATTGTCTTGTGAAATATGCATGGACGTCCCTGGAAAACGTGTCTTCTTGAAGGCAGCATATTATGCTCCAAAATCTCGATGTACTTTTCAGCATTAATGGTGCCTTCACAGAAGTGCAAGTTACCTTTGCCAAGGGCACTGACACAACCCCATACCATGACAGACCCTGGCTTCTGGACTTGTTGCTGGTAACAGTCTGGATGATCCTTTTCTTCTTTGGTCCGGAGCACACGGCGTCCATTAATCCCAAAAAATACCTGAAATACTGATTGATCTGACCACAGTACACGTTTCCACTGTGTGATGGTCCATCCCAGATGCCTCCGAGCCCAGAGAAGTCGACGGCGCTTCTGGACACTGTTAACATAGGGCTTCCTTTTGGCACAGTACAGTTTTAACTGGCATTTGTGGATGTAACTACGTATTGTGGAACTTGACAAAGGTTTGCCAAAGTAGTCCTGAGCCCATGTGGTGATATCGCTTCTATATGAATGACGATTCTTGATGCAGTGCTGCTGAGGGATCGGAGATCACGGTTGTTCAGCTTAGGCTTGAGCCCTTGTCCTTTACGCACTGAAATTCCTCCAGATTCCTTGAATCTTTTAATTATGTTATGCACTGTTGAATGTGAAATATCCAAATCTCTTCCTATCTTTCTTTGAGGAACATTGTTTTTAAACATTTCAATAATTTTCTCACGTATTTGTTGGCAAACTGGCGATCCTCGGCCCATCTTTGCTTTTGTACCAAATCATAATTACAATCACCTATTTCAATTCACATCATTATTTAACCATTTTACCTCATTACTAGCCCTAAATTGCTCCTGTCCCAACTTTTTTTGAAATGTGTTGCAGGTCTGAATGACAGGAAAGGATGCATATTTACAAATGACATAAAGTAGACCAGACAAAACATGAAATATTTTGTGTTCATATTGTCTGCAATGAAATACAAGTCAAAGTAAATTTAAAAATCACTTCTTTTTTTTTTTTTTTTTGCATTTTCCATACTGTCCCAACTTTTTCTGATTTGGGGTTGTACATTAACAATATGCATAATGTAGGAGATTGTTTATTTTAAACAAGCCGTCTGATATGAAATATTCATTGCACATTTAGGAATGATTCATTATTTAACAAAAGCTCTAGTGGTAACATTTCTACAGTAATTATGTGGATGAATATTATATCATGAATATTATATATAACACTTAATTAGGAAAGTGTATATTAGACCATATGATATATTAATCTGCATGTTATTTGGGCGGGGTCAGGGGTCAGCATGGGCACTGGTCAGCGGCTGTGCCGCCCCATACACAACAAACTGAGATGCTCTGTGTATTCTGACACCTTTCTATCAGAACCAGCATTAACTTCTTGAGCAGTTTGAGCTCCAGTAGCTCGTCTGTTTGATCGACCACACGGGCATCAATGAGCCTCGGCCGCCCATGACCCTGTGGCCGGTTCACCACTGGTCCCACATGACCCTGTGGCCGGTTCTCCACTGGTCCTTCATGACCCTGTGGCCGGTTCTCCACTGGTCCTTCATGACCCTGTGGCCGGTTCTCCACTGGTACTCCATGACCCTATGGCCGGTTCTCCACTGGTCCTCCATGACCCTGTGGCCGGTTCTCCACTGGTACTCCATGACCCTATGGCCGGTTCTCCACTGGTCCTTCATGACCCTGTGGTCGGTTCTCCACTGGTCCTTCATGACCCTATGGCCGGTTCTCCACTGGTCCTTCATGACCCTGTGGTCGGTTCTCCACTAGTCCTCCATGACCCTGTGGCCGGTTCTCCACTGGTCCTCCATGACCCTGTGGCCGGTTCTCCACTGGTACTCCATGACCCTATGGCCGGTTCTCCACTGGTCCTCCATGACCCTGTGGCCGGTTCTCCACTGGTACTTCATGACCCTGTGGCCGGTTCTCCACTGGTACTTCATGACCCTGTGGCCGGTTCTCCACTGGTCCTCCATGACCCTGTGGCCGGTTCTCCACTGGTCCTTCATGACCCTGTGGCCGGTTCTCCACTGGTCCTTCATGACCCTGTGGCCGGTTCTCCACTGGTCCTCCATGACCCTGTGGCCGGTTCTCCACTGGTCCTCCATGACCCTATGGCCGGTTCTCCACTGGTCCTCCATGACCCTGTGGCCGGTTCTCCACTGGTACTTCATGACCCTGTGGCCGGTTCTCCACTGGTACTTCATGACCCTGTGGCCGGTTCTCCACTGGTCCTCCATGACCCTGTGGCCGGTTCTCCACTGGTACTTCATGACCCTGTGGCCGGTTCTCCACTGGTCCTCCATGACCCTGTGGCCGGTTCTCCACTGGTCCTCCATGACCCTGTGGCCGGTTCTCCACTGGTCCCACATGACCCTGTGGCCGGTTCTCCACTGGTCCTCCATGACCCTGTGGCCGGTTCTCCACTGGTCCTTCATGACCCTGTGGCCGGTTCTCCACTGGTCCTCCATGACCCTGTGGCTGGTTCTCCACTGGTCCTCCATGACCCTGTGGCCGGTTCTCCACTGGTCCTTCATGACCCTGTGGCCGGTTCTCCACTGGTCCTTCATGACCCTGTGGCCGGTTCTCCACTGGTCCTCCATGACCCTGTGGCCGGTTCTCCACTGGTCCTCCATGACCCTATGGCCGGTTCTCCACTGGTCCTCCATGACCCTGTGGCCGGTTCTCCACTGGTCCCACATGACCCTGTGGCCGGTTCTCCACTGGTCCTCCATGACCCTGTGGCCGGTTCTCCACTGGTCCTTCATGACCCTGTGGCCGGTTCTCCACTGGTCCTCCATGACCCTGTGGCTGGTTCTCCACTGGTCCTCCATGACCCTGTGGCCGGTTCTCCACTGGTCCTCCATGACCCTGTGGCCGGTTCTCCACTGGTCCTCCATGACCCTCTGGCCGGTTCTCCACTGGTACTTCATGACCCTGTGGCCGGTTCTCCACTGGTACTACATGACCCTGTGGCCGGTTCTCCACTGGTCCTTCATGACCCTGTGGCCGGTTCTCCACTGGTCCTCCATGACCCTGTGGCCGGTTCTCCACTGGTCCTTCATGACCCTGTGGCCGGTTCTCCACTGGTCCTCCATGACCCTGTGGCCGGTTCTCCACTGGTCCTTCATGACCCTGTGGCCGGTTCTCCACTGGTCCTTCATGACCCTGTGGCCGGTTCTCCACTGGTCCTTCATGACCCTGTGGCCGGTTCTCCACTGGTCCTCCATGACCCTGTGGCCGGTTCTCCACTGGTCCTTCATGACCCTGTGGCCGGTTCTCCACTGGTCCTTCATGACCCTGTGGCCGGTTCTCCACTGCTCCTTCATGACCCTGTGGCCGGTTCTCCACTGGTCCTTCATGACCCTGTGGTCGGTTCTCCACTGGTCCTTCATGACCCTGTGGCCGGTTCTCCACTGGTCCTTCATGACCCTGTGGCCGGTTCTCCACTGGTCCTTCATGACCCTGTGGCCGGTTCTCCACTGCTCCTTCATGACCCTGTGGCCGGTTCTCCACTGGTCCTTCATGACCCTGTGGCCGGTTCTCCACTGGTCCTTCATGACCCTGTGGTCGGTTCTCCACTGGTCCTTCATGACCCTGTGGCCGGTTCTCCACTGGTCCTTCATGACCCTGTGGCCGGTTCTCCACTGGTCCTTCATGACCCTGTGGCCGGTTCTCCACTGCTCCTTCATGACCCTGTGGCCGGTTCTCCACTGGTCCTTCATGACCCTGTGACCGGTTCTCCACTGCTCCTTCATGACCCTGTGGCCGGTTCTCCACTGCTCCTTCATGACCCTGTGGCCGGTTCTCCACTGGTCCTTCATGACCCTGTGGCCGGTTCTCCACTGGTCCTTCATGACCCTGTGGCCGGTTCTCCACTGCTCCTTCATGACCCTGTGGCCGGTTCTCCACTGGTCCTTCATGACCCTGTGGCCGGTTCTCCACTGGTCCTTCATGACCCTGTGGCCGGTTCTCCACTGCTCCTTCATGACCCTGTGGCCGGTTCTCCACTGGTCCTTCATGACCCTGTGACCGGTTCTCCACTGCTCCTTCATGACCCTGTGGCCGGTTCTCCACTGGTCCTTCATGACCCTGTGACCGGTTCTCCACTGCTCCTTCATGACCCTGTGGCCGGTTCTCCACTGCTCCTTCATGACCCTGTGACCGGTTCTCCACTGCTCCTTCATGACCCTGTGGCCGGTTCTCCACTGGTCCTTCATGACCCTGTGGCCGGTTCTCCACTGGTCCTTCATGACCCTGTGGCCGGTTCTCCACTTGTCCTCCATGACCCTGTGGCCGGTTCTCCACTGGTCCTTCCTTGGAGCACTTTTAATAGAGACTGGCCACTGCAGACCGGGAACACCCACAAGAGCTGCAGTTTTGGAGATGCTCTGACCCAGTCGTCTAGCCGTCACAATCTGGCCCTTGTCAAACTCGCTCAAATCCTTACGCTTGCCCATTTTTCATCAACCTTGAGGAAAAATGTTTCACTTGCTGCCTAATATATCCCACTCACTAACAGGAGATGAAGAGATCATCAGTGTTATTCCCTCATAATGTAATTTCTACCAGAAAGACTTGGGAGAATAAATACTGTGACAATTATCCATTTATTAACAACCCAGCAAGCAATAAAGTACTTTGGCATAGGCCCCGTCCATAGCTCGGGGGGGTCCGGACTCTGCATATCCTGCCTGAAGACGAAGGCAGAGGCGCAGCCGACCCCCCGTGAAATATGGAAGGGATCATCCTGGTGGTGGTGGGGAGGATGGCGGTGAATTGGAGCGTCAGCATCTGCGAACTCAGACATGAGAAGTTACCGATCTTTTATACCCAAGTATTAGAATGTGATTGGATAGATAAAAAGTTGACGTGACAATTAAGTCTTCCTGGCAGAACTTATGCTAAAGCTTTCATTTACATTAATGCATTTAGGCTGTCACAGTTAAAATCTTTTTTTTTTTAACATAATATTTTTAAAATATAATACTGTAAAAACAGTTAATTGAAATGTTGAAGCACTTTTAGGTTAAAACATGTATAGACTATACATATCCAGCAGACATTATATATATATATATATATATATATATATATATATATATATATATATATATATATATATATATATATATATATATATATATATATATATATATATATATATTAATGCATTTTGCTGAAAGTTATTATAAAGCTTTACCAGATCTCGGCTGAACTGATGAGCATCATGTTCATGTGTTTTCTCTCTTCAGTTGCTCCTTTAAGAGTCTCCTCCTCCTCCTCCTCCTCCTCCTCTCCTGTATTTTTAGCTGATGAAGCCTCTTCTTCGGTAGAATACACACACACACATGCACACACACACATACAGTATGACCCGTCTCATCATGTTCAAGCCTCACTAATCCATCCCATGATATTTGGATCAGAATCATCTCTGCCTTTGGGGAAAAGCAGCGCTGGATGCTGGAAAACAGCAGACGCATCAGGAGCAGCATCAACATCCACACCGAGGTGCAACATGATCCTGATGGATTCCTGAGCGCCATGGCCCGAAGTGCATCGATTTAACCGCGAGTCGAAGGGGTTTAAAGGTTCTGATCATCGACATCCTCCAAGACGGACGGGACCGTGGAGCATCGAGGAAAAAACCGCGTCAATCGGGACAACATGCCCAACATGGAGAGGGGCAAACCAGCCACATACACGGGCGACAAGAAGGCAAAGATGGCTGCAAAGACCAATAAGAAGTGGGTCAGGCTGGCCACCGTGTTCGCCTATGTTTTGTCCGTGTCTCTGGCTGCGATCATCCTGGCCATCTACTACAGCCTCATATGGAAACCGAATCCAAAACAGAACTCTTCGCCCGGCAACATCACCGCGAACATCACCGGGACGCCAAGCAACATCACCGCGAACAGCAACGGGACGCAGAGCAACAGCAGCGCGCCGGTGGATCCGATCAATGTAAACTCCACCAGCCTCAACCGGACAGCGAGGTCGCTTTCCAAAAGTGCGCAGTCCCAGTCCGGGGATTTCTACAGGTACACAATGCCCACAGAGAGTCAGATACAGTCCTCGCGGAGAGATCAGCAGCCCGGAGACGCGCCGCCGGACATGCGCTGGGAGCGCGCAACGCCTGTCGAGGACGACTCCAGACGGCGGACGCAAACTCAGTTAGTGTCCGACACCGAGCACGAGCACAGGGAGAACTGAGCGAGAGCTCGAGACTCAGAGATGATGGACAGGGGGCCCGAGAGGACGCGCACGGACACAAACGCATATAGCAGTTCGAATATAATCTGTCCTTTTCGTTTCGCCTTAATTCCTCGGCATCTCCTTGGTGGACGTGTGCAGGCTTTACCTTTATATCCTCGGAGCGTATAGTCCAAAAATCACCGGCTGGCCTGTCATTACTGTATAGGGAAACATTCATCCGAACCGAAGACTGTCCATTGCGCGCAATGCCTTGATTTGAACAGCCATGTTTGGGGGGGTCGGGGAGGGTTCAAGCTTTTACAATAACATTAAAAGCTTGCATGAATTACCTGTTAACCAGTTAATCAGGATTCTTATGTTAGAGGAACCTGTGTCGATGCTCAGGTATGTGCAGATATCCATGTAAATGTACTGTTGAGTCATGTACACACATGCACTAGATCGTTTTTACAGCAAATAATGTACCATAGGTGTAGAATACATCACCCGGATGGTAAATAAACTCCCTTGTGAAAGTACAAACACTCATTTCATTCATTATGGATGCATGCATGCACTTCTGTTATATAAGCAAAACTGCACATCAATCACTTTGAGTGGATTAGAACAGCCGTTTGAGCGTTAAATCCGGCATCAAGCAGATGAGACCACAACTAGTGCATGATTCATATTCATAAGAGAGTCTGGCTGGGTTCAGGTCAAAACTAGGGTCATGTTAACGGCAGCAACAACACATCTTCGGTCTCATCCGCCTGTGTATCACCGCTCTCTAACTCCAGTGCTCATCTATTGATCTGTGCATGTTTAGCTGAGCTTCTTCCTCTCTCTGTGGTGAAGGTTTATTGATTGACTTACAGTTCTGGAGTCAAAAGCAGGGATTACACAATCCTGCTCTATTTTCAGCTGACCTGTTACAGCACACGCTGGAAAATATCTGTGCATTCTTCTGGAAAAAACCCCGTGCACAACTAGAACCAGCACTATGAGATGCTAAGATGGTTTTTAGTGTGTTGATTGATAATCATATTACGGAAAAAATATATGCTTAGGTTCGAACCAAATGCGATGTTTTCCGACACGTTATTTGCAATTAAACGAGAATGCATAATTAACTTTTTGACATATTTAAGTACATCTTTATATGCAATTTCAGAATTGCTTCCGTTGTCTTAAAGTTTACTGCTGAACACACCGGCAAGCATTTATGCTAAACTAAAATATACTCAAATCTATTGAAACATGCATTTAAATATGTGTTTGCAATAAAGTTGCTATTAAAAACCTTTAAATGTAATATCGAATGTGCTTTGGTGTTAAAATCAGCACATCAAAATAAGTTCTTTAAAGCATTATTAAAACATAATCATTTAAAATAATTTAAAAAGACGACACTTGACAGATTATTGCTGAAGTGAAAACTTGAAAAAAGTTATACAATTTTACATTTATTGTTGTGAAAAATGCACAAAAATAAAATTTTCAATTTTTATATGAAATATATTTTCCAAAACACATTTTCCCCCATAACTGATCAAATCTAAACAAGTAGTGTTCCAAATTTGAGGTTGATATCTCAAAAGATGAGCTTTCAGTTTTTTTTCCCTATTTTTTACTTAAAACTACATTTTATCGAATAACCCCCAAAAAACAATGACGTCACAACCGAAACTTCACCGCGTTTCGGAAGTGACCATTTTAGACACTTTTGAGGCTAGCTCAAATCTAAACAAGTTGTGTTTCAAATTTGAGGTTGATATCTCAAAAGACAAGCTTTCAGTCAGATTTTGTTTGGGTGCAGTACCAAACCCTTCCACTAGGTGAAATGCTTCTCCCATTCATTTCCAATGCGCTCATTTTTGACTGCGAACAATAGAAGTGCGACTATTTTTTTCAGGACCATTTAACCTTTTCAAATCAAGTCCATGATTTGTTGTGTGTTCACACAGCAAGTGCCAAAATCTTTACCAAGTTTCGTACCATTCCGATGAAGTAAAAAAATCTGGAAAAAAACCTCAAATTTTTCAGTTAAAAGCCATTGAACAGCACCAGAGGGCTAAGAAACTCTCTATAAGTACACTTTTATTTCAGTAATATTATATTGCAAGTACAGATTTTGCTAACACTTTATTTTAAGGTGACGTAGTTACACAATTACTACATAGTAATAACAGTAAATTATGCATAATAACAAGTAGCTAACCCTAAACCAAACTCTTACCCTAACTCTATAGTAAGTATGTAATTCATATTACTCAGTACTTATTTGAATAAGTACAAAAGAAAATAAAGTGTAACCCAGTTAAAAAAAATAAAAAAAAATAAATATATATATATATATATATATCAATAAATATACAAGCCCACATGAAAAAATACTATAGTATATTATAGTAAAATTACTCTAGTAAATACTATAGTGTTTTTGAACCATACAAGAGTACTTACAATAAAAAAATAAATAAGTGTAGTAAATACTTTAATTTGCTACAATTTACAATAGTAGCTATCTTTACTAAAACACTAGGGTTATTTTACTATAATATACTAAGAACAATTAAACACACTTAAAAATAAATGTTATTGAATGACCCCCAAAAAATAACGACGTCACAACCAAAACTTTACCACGTGTTTCGGTAGTGACCATTTTAGATACTTTTGAGCCTAGCTCAAAGATGCTAATCAGCACATGGCTAGCTAGTTCTGAACAATTGTAAACACTTCAAACTAAATTATATCGAATAACCCCCCAAAAAACAATGATGTCACAACCGAAACTTCACCATGTTTTGGTGACCATTTTAGACACTTTTGAGGCTAGCTCAAAAATGTTAATCAGCACATAGCTAGCTAGTGAACAGTTGTCATCACTTCAAACTACATTTTATCGAATAACCCCCAAAAAACAATGACGTCACAACCGAAACTTCACCATGTTTTGGTAGTGACCATTTTAGACACTTTTGAGGCTAGCTCAAAGATGCTAATCAGCACATGGCTAGCTAGCACAATTCTGAACAATTGTAAACACTTCAAACTAAATTATATCGAATAACCCCCAAAACAACGACGTCACAACCAAAACTTTACCACATGGGACAATTTTAGATACTTTTGAGCCTAGCTCAAAGATGCTAATCAGCACAGGCTCAAAAGTATCTAAAATGGTCTCTACCAAAACGTGAAGTCATTGTTTTTTGGGTATTATTCAATATAATTTAGTTTGAAGTGTTTACAATTGTTCAGAACTGTGCTAGCTAGCCATGTGCTGATTAGCATCTTTGAGCTAGCCTCAAAAGTGTCTAAAATTGTCTCGTGTGGTGAAATTTCGGTTGTGACGTCATTGTTTTTTGGGGGTTATTCGATAAAATATAGTTTTTATGTGTGCTCAACTGTTCAGAACTGAGCTAGCTAACCATGTGCTGATTAGCATCTTTGAGCTAGCTTCAAAAGTGTCTAAAATGGTCACTACACTTGTTTACAAATTGTAGAATATGAAAATATTTACTACACTTTGTTAATTTACTGTAGTATTTACTATTGCATGGTTCAAAAACACTATAGTGTTTACTAGAGTAAATTTACTATACTATAGTATTTTTGCATGTTGTTCAATACAGTTAAGTGCACTTCTTTTTCACAAGGTTTGCTTATTCTCCCAACTGTACAACGTCTATAAGATATTCTGAGCTCTTTGTTCAAATCACTAACCACATCATAATAATGTTGTCTGATTCAGTGATGTAACTCAAATCTGCTTCCTGTAAACAAGATGTTTTGGACGCTTTCTTTGATTCGTCCTGTGACTGAAGACGATTGATTCGGCAGCTCTGGGTACAAATCAATGTTGACTCGACTAGTTAAAATGTCCGTTTTTTTTTTTTTTTTACATCTTTCATGACGTTCAAGTGTGCAAAACCCCCTTGAGATTCAATTATCAGAATTGTTTACCAAGCCAGTCCTCGCTACTGCTGATAGTCATGTGATGAAATCTCCAGCACTACTAAAGTTGAGTGTGTGCGTAAAACAGGCGAAAACATCCCTCAGATGCACAATGAGCCACATCTAGAGACGATGATTTTCCAAATGTCTTTTTTTTATTTATTTGAGAGCACCCTAGCAACCCTATAGCATCATTAACAGTATGTTTTGCATGGACAAGTTCTTCAAAGATGTAATATTTCTAGTAAGTATTAATCAAACATGACTTTTTATTAGATTTTAAATGTGCATGCCACTCAAAAAGAATAGCACATGCATATTATCAATTGAAATTTCATATGCAAGTACGAATACAAACCAAAGACGGTGTTTAACATGTCCCAGGTTAACCCATTTCTGACCGGAAAATGTTCTGTTTTGAATTTTTTAAAATCACTGCTTCATCGGAATGATATGAAACTTGGTGGCTTTTCTAGCATTAGGTATGTAAACACACCAAAAAATTGGGGTGATGATTCGAGCATGCTAATTGGTCGTAAAAAAAAAGGAGCATTCATTGTCTTCAACCATAGGAAATGAATGGGAAATCGGCAAAAACACTAAAATTCTCCAAATATTTGTGTGTACAATCTACAAATCGGCCACAATGCTGAAAGAAAGTACACAGCAGTAAAGGGGTGACATTCTAAAACATCAAGAGTGTGATATTGACACATCCACTCACACACACGCACACTTATACACACACACCTATGAAAAACTGAACCTATGAACCACATTTTGAATTTTTAAAAATCACAGCTTCATTAGAATGATATGAAACTGGTGACTTCTCTAGCATTAGGTATGTTAACACACACAAAAAATTGAGGGCATGATTTGAGCATGCTAAGTGGTCGTAAAAAAAATACTCCCACTTGTGCTCTTCGGTCAAAAATGACCACCATAGGAAAGGAATGGGAAATCTGCAAAAACACAAATTCACAGGAAAAAATCTATTTCTAACAACAACTAAAAAATATCTAAAACGTTATAGTAAATTGTCTTTGAGATTTTTTAAATATATATTCAAATCCATCAAAAAAAAAAAAAAAAAAATCATTAAATGTGTTCAAAAGAGAACTAGGGAATTCTTAAGCCTCTCCATAGAGAGCTCTAGTGATTATACCCATGGTTGCACGATTTCTTAAATAATTCCAAAAGAGGTCAGCGCTAATCTGCCTTCAAAAAAATTATTTTGAAGGCCTAGTCTCTATTTTAAAGGGGCTATATGCGTTTTTCTGAAATTTAAACTCGCGACTGACACCTGTGGCCAAAAAACAGAACTGCTCTCATTTTCTGCTCGCTCTCGCAGCGGTGGTGACGTCACATCCGCAGACAGCGCGGGAAAAGACGACCCGCCAGAAAATAGGAAAAATAGGATACAGGCTTATAGGTGCACCCACTGTGAGCGGACAAGGTGTCAGTATGCTCATCAGGAGATGTTTGTGTCATAAATGGTAAAATAAAAAGGATATTGTTACGTTTATTTTGGGGAAAAAGTTGCATATAGCCCCTTTAACCTGAAATACTGCAATAATAAAAAAAGAAACAAAAATTACAGAAAAAAAAACATTTTGTATAATTTTCAATGGCAAAAATAGACCATAATTATTGCATAAATATTTAAAAATACCATCAAATCATCTCAAAATACAAAATTAAAAATAAAAAATATTATTGAAGAAAAATAAATTGCATTAGTTTTACTGGGGAGGAGGAAGTTTAATTTTTAGGTGTCCGATCACACACGGCAAGACAACCAATGCAACCCCTAAACCAAGAGCACCAGAGGGTTAAAGCAGTGGTTCTCAACTGGATATCTACAGCTGGTTAACCAAATAAATCAACTGTAAAAAGTCAAGTCATGATCTCCTACTACTAATATTCCCCCAATGTTTGTTCCATGCGTCTTCTCATGTTCGTTGTTGTGTTCATGCCAAACTTAATAAACCTCCTGTTTGATTTTAAGGATGTTTAAGGTACGTTTGTATGATAAACAGTGTTGTGCTTGCTCTGCATCCTGAAGCAAAATCCTTTGAGAACCAGTAAAAGCTTGTGTTTGAAAGAAAGTGGAGGATTATGTTATAGGTTCATAATGGGCTTTTCACTGATCATCAGTGAGGCCGGACAGAGATGCATTATTAATGGAGCCGAGGGCCCGGTGCCGCTGAAGAGTGCTGTAACCCAGCCCATCTATTACTGAGCCTCATTTCCCGTCGGCGAGCGGGACCGGCGTCACGGGCGTCTGAGTTCACAGCTGCAGGTGCACATGATATAATCGAATGTGTGCCGAGAGACCTGGGAGACATTTTCCAGCGCACTGCAGCACGAGCACTGCCAGGAGACGAGGAAACACTCGCAGCAGGACGGGGACAAATCTGCACTTATTTCTGGCACTACGTGGAATTTGCTAGGCTTTTTGTCCCATTTCTAGAATAACTGGTGGATAAGCACCACAGCGTCTTTACAGGCCTTTAAAGGGATAGTTTAAAGATTCTGTCATTAATTACTCGTCCTCATGTCTTACAAATGTTTTTCCCCTCCATTGACAGATACCACTTCAAAAAGTTCATAAAGAGATCGTAACTAATCCAAATGAATTGAAGAGACTCGATCGCTTTATATGATAAAGTGTTACGCAGCACGTTTGAGCTTCAGCGAGAACCAATGAGGTTCATTCTCGTGTTACGCATCACGTTTGAGCTTCAGCGAGAACCAATGAGGTTCATTCTCGTGTTACGCATCACGTTTGAGCTTCAGTGAGAACCAATGAGGTTCATTCTCGTGTTACGCATCACGTTTGAGCTTCAGTGAGAACCAATGAGGTTCATTCTCGTGTTACGCATCACGTTTGAGCTTCAGCGAGAACCAATGAGGTTCATTCTCGTGTTACGCATCACGTTTGAGCTTCAGCGAGAACCAATGAGGTTCATTCTCGTGTTACGCATCACGTTTGAGCTTTAGTGAGAACCAATGAGGTTCATTCTCGTGTTACGCAGCACGTTTGAGCTTCAGCGAGAACCAATGAGGTTCATTCTCATGTTACGCATCACGTTTGAGCTTTAGCGAGAACCAATGAGGTTAATTCTCGTGTTACGCATCACGTTTGAGCTTTAGTGAGAACCAATGAGGTTCATTCTCGTGTTACGCATCACGTTTGAGCTTTAGCGAGAACCAATGAGGTTAATTCTCGTGTTACGCATCACGTTTGAGCTTTAGTGAGAACCAATGAGGTTCATTCTAGTGTTACGCATCACGTTTGAGCTTCAGCGAGAATCAATGAGGTTCATTGTCGTGTTACGCATCACGTTTGAGCTTCAGCGAGAACCAATGAGGTTCATTCTTGTGTTACGCATCATGTTTGAGCTTCAGCAAGAACCAATGAGGTTCATTCTCGTGTTACGTTTGAGCTTCAGTGAGAACCAATGAGGTTCATTCTCGTGTTACGCATCACGTTTGAGCTTCAGCGAGAACCAATGAGGTTCATTCTCGTGTTACGCATCACATTTGAGCTTCAGCAAGAACCAATGAGGTTCATTCTCGTGTTACGCATCACATTTGAGCTTCAGCGAGAACCAATGAGGTTCATTCTTGTGTTACGCATCATGTTTGACCTTCAGTGAGAACCAATGAGGTTCATTCTCGTGTAATTAATGACCGAAAATAGTTCCATTTTGGGTGAACTATCCCTTTAAAGAGCTTGAAATGTGTCCGTGCTGAAACCCTCAGTAAGTTAAACAGCATAAATTAAGTTTGAATAAAGTAAGAAATGCAGGTGTAGAGTGTCTTAAGAAACCACCCTGTTGAAACATGTGCAGAATGAGGCCTGACATTGTCTTGCTTCCCAGGAAAGATGTAATTTTGATAGCAATCTGATCCCAAATTACACCTTCACATCAATGGTACCTTCACAGAGATGTTTGCTTTTGCACCTGTCACTGATGAAAATCTGGATGGTCCCTTTTGTCTTTGGGACTGAGAACTCGATGTCCGTTTTCATGGATTCATCTGACCACAGCACACATTTCCATTGTTTTGGATCGTCTGAGGTGAGCTTGGGCTCAGAGAAAACGACAGCATCACTGCATTGAACTGATGTGTAGCTTTCTCCTTGTCTAACAGAGATTCAAGTTGCATTTCTTGACACAGCGACAGACTGTGTTATGGGACAATAGTTTTCCAGAGCCCATGTGGCTGTATTTACCAGAGTAGACGGTTTCTCATGCAATGCCATCTGAGGTCTTGAAGGTCACCCATTCAACAGTGGTTTCCTTCCTTGCCCTACATGTACTGAGATTTCTCTGGATTCCCTGATTATTTTTCACAATATTATGCATGGTCAATGAAATACCTTGGTAATCTTGCATTGAGATATTCGATTTTTGAGCTTTTTGATGTGAATTCTCAAGAAATTTGTGCTGAGGCATGACCCATCTTTGCTCGCAAATACTGAGATCACGATACCATCTTCTTTTACCAATTCACTTGCTTCCTGTGGATTGTTTCAGAACAGTTTTTATTGCCAAAAGTATTGGGACATTGTGTTCAGGTGTTCAATCACTTCATGGCCACAGGTGTATAAATCAAGCACTAGGCCTGCAGACGCTTCTACTCACATTAGTGAGAGAATGGGTCTCTCTCAGGAGCTCAGAGAACTCAAGCGTGATCGGTTGACACCTGTGCAATAAGTCCATTCAGGACATTTCCTCACTACTAAATATTCCACGCTCAACTGTTAGTGGTGTTATAACAAAGTGGAAGCAATTGAGAACAACAGCAACTCAGCCACAAAGTGAAATCACAGAGCGGGGTCAGCGCATGCTGAGGGACACAGAAGTTGCCAACTTTCCTCAGAGTCAAGAGCGCCAGAAAACTTCTGTGTCCTTCAGATGAGCTCAAGAACAGTGTGTAGAGCTTCATGGAATGGGTTTCTATGGCCGAGCTGCTCATCCAAGCCTTACATCACCAAGTGCAATGCAAAGTGTGGGATGCAGTGGGGTAAAGTGCGACGCCACTGGACTCTAGAGCAGTGAGACGTGTTCTCTGAGTGACCAATCACGCTTCTATATCTGGCAATCCCATGGATGAGTCTGGGTTTGCCGGTTGCCAGGAGAACGGGACTTGCCTGACTGCATTGTGCCAAGTGTAAAGTTTGGTGGAGGGGGGGATTATGGGGTGGGTTGTTTTTCAGGGGTTGGGCTTGGCTCCTTAGTTCCAGTGAAAGGAACTCCCAAGACATTTTGGACAATTTCATGCTCCCAACTTTATGGGAACAGTTTGGCCCCTTCCTGTCCCAACATGACTGACCAGTGCACAAAGCGTCGCTCCATAAAGACATGGATGAGCGAGTTTGGTGTGGAGGAACTTGAGTCCTGACCTCAACCCGATTTGGGATGAATTAGAGCGGAGACTGAGAGCCAGGCCTTCTCGTCCAACATCAGTGCCTGACCTCACAAATGCGCTTCTAGAAGATTTCCCATAAACACACTTGTAGAAAGCCTTAGTTAGTTGAAGCTGTTAGAGCTGCAAAGGCTGGGCCGACTCCATATTAAACCCTACAGATTAAGAATGGGATGGCATTAAAGCTCATGTGCATGTAAAGGTAGGCGTCCAAAAACTTTCGGCAATATAGTGGATGTGAAATGCATTAGTGAGGGAAACACCAAGATTCATTGCTATTTAACTTCAACTACCTTTATATAAACGCTCATTGGGTGATGTTTCTTTCACTTAATGTACTTGCTTCTTTCACTAGACACAAGTATAACATTTGACCTAACACAAGGAGATGAAGCTACCTCCATCTACAATCCAAACCACATATCATCATGAGTCATGTGAACGTCCCCACTGAAGGTCCCCGAGGATGATGCCGTCCCCAAGCATGCCTGCTGGAAAAGGGTAATTAAAAGAGTAACAGAAGACAAAGCTGTGTTTGAAGAGAACAGGGAGTGATTTCCAGAGCAACCGGCCGATGGGAGGCTTTTAAAAATAATAAGACACTAATCCCAAAAGATCCTCCATTAGACAGAACGCAGAGGTCTGAAGCAGCGCTGCACGCTCAAAACAACACAACACATGTTTTTTAGTATCAAATGTGAGTTATTTTACGTCCACTGTTCAAACTCCACAGCATTGACTGCTTTAGCACATGATGCAAATAGATTGAGTAAATCGACTCGCATCAAAATAATTCATTAGCAAATGCGTGAGAAGCCACGCCCCCTTTAAGGGATCAGGTGAGAGAAGCAGGTCAAAACAAAGAAAGGATGGAAAATAATAATGAGTGTTTCACCGTCTGGTCATTCTCAGAACTGCTGCTCGCTGATGTTTTCTCTGCTTTGGATCATTCTCTGTAAACCCTAAAGATGGTTGTGCGGGAAAATCCGATCAGTAGTTTCTGAAATACTCCAATCAATAACCATGGCACGTCCAGTCACGTAAATCAGAGCTTTTCAAACTTTTAGATGCCACAGACCCCCAAACATGAGCATCCTCGTGTCAGGACACCCCTCCTGGAATTACAAGACTTTATAAACACACAATTCATACACTAATAATATTAATGTTTCTATTAAATCACTTTACTATATATCTTTTCTACTCACGATAATAATGTACTGTTAAATGTATCATGTTTATTTCAATCTAAATTGAGTGCGTGAAATAAATGTTAAATTAACATATAAATATACAAAAATAAATTAATTCATACAAATGTGATTAAAATACACATCTATTCATTTAAGATTAATAAAGAATATATTAATCACATTTTTTATTTAACATTTAATCACTTATTTATGTTAATCTAATTTACTTATGCACTTTAATATATATATATATATATATATATATATATATATATATATATATATATATATATATATATATATATATATATATATATGTGTGTGTGTATTAGGGCTGTCAAAAGATTAATCGCATCCAAAATAAAAGTTTGTGTTTACATCATATATATGTGTGTGTACTCTGTTAATTATTATTTATATATAAATACACACACATTCATGTATATATTTAAGAAATATTTGCATGTATATACTGTATATACATTTATATAATCTATAATATATATAAATATAAATGTTTTATATATAAAAATAATATTTTTTTCTTAAATATATACATGCTTGTATGTGTATTTATATATAAATAATAATTAACAGAGTACACACACATATATATGATGTAAACACAAACTTTTATTTTGGATGCGATTAATCTTTTGACAGCCCTAATGTGTATATATACATAAATATATATTTATATAACATTATCTTCTAATGTCATGTATATATGTATGTGTGTATGTATATACAATGGTATTTCTCAAACTTTTTCTCGTTTCTTTAAGCCAATTTACTTTAATATTATTATTATTATATTATTTTTTTTACTCTAGGCTTTTCACATATATTTATTCTAATCTCAGTTATTTATTACATTTTTATCATATGTTAATTTAACATTCAATCATTTATTTATTTGGTCTAATTTATTTAATTTCTTTTAAGCAAATGTAGAAATAAGAAATTAATTAAATGTATATTAAATTAAGAAAAAATATGTATTTACTTATTTTAATTGTATTCATTTTTTATATGTTTTATCATATGTTAATATAATATTTAATAACTTATTTATTTTAATCTTATTCATTTATTTATTTATATTTTTCTTAGTTTTTCTCTAGACATTTCCCTGGACCCGTGAACTTAAATCACATTTCCTCCCCATTCTGATGCTCAGTCAGAAAAGCTGCTATGTGATTGGCTGAATAGATATTTGCATTAAGAAAGTTGAACTGTACCTAATAAAGTGGCTGATGAGTATATATATATATATGTGTGTGTGTGTGTGTGTGTGTTCATGTGAGTGAGTGAAAGGTCCATTATATCCTTCTATGGTAAAACAGGACATGGACCAAAATAGAGGCTTTAGCAACAGGGAATTGAAGAGAACGCAGCGTATTTTTAACGGACTGCTAAATGTTTATACCTATATAAACCTTATAACACT
>NC_137106.1:4971236-4993736 GCF_949357685.1 Gobio gobio
CACACACACACACACACACACACACACACACACACACACACACACACACACACACACAGCCGTGGATCATTCAGGGGCACTCACACACACATACACACACAAACACACACCGCCGTGGATCATCCAAGGAACGACACACACACACACACACACAGCCGTGGATCATCCAGGGACACACACACACACACACAGTCATGGATCATCCAACGACACACAGGATTGAGAATCAATGGTTCATAATCTTTTGAACGGGGCTATTTTAATAAATTCAGCTACGTTTTTGGCTTGTGGACTATATGTAAAAAAAATGAAAGTAAAATATCTTATTCAGGACAGCACTAAATAAAAAATAACATGCATTTTGTATGATTTCTTTTATTTAGTTAAAATTATTCAGATTTTCACAGATTCTGCAAGCGGCTCACACTTTTTCACTGTAAATCATAAGTGAAGATTGTTATGGCAGAATAATTTGCGCAGTGGAATCAGAGCTGGTAGAAGTTTTTTAATGCTTATTTCTATTTAACATTCATTTCAAAACCAAATGAACACAAAACACTTAGTGTCAGCAAAATATAAAAATCAGATCTTAGTCGCTTTAAACATGAAACCCTTCACATGTTCAGACCGTAATGGCGTCCGACTCATCCGGACTCTGAGATGCTGTGAAGATGAACATCCGTTTAAAACTAAACCTGCTCAACTAGCAAACACTTCCTTCAGCTGGCAAACATTCTCAGTCTTTAGTAAAAGAACTGAATCTGAAAAGACTGTAAACGTCCTTCATTTTTAATTAGATAAACCCAAACAGAAGGTTTTATTCCTGGTAACTTGTCAGATCATTCATACAAAATAAAGTGCTAATAAACTTACTTACAAAGCCCCATGACGTGTGCTTGCCCAGCGGTTTCTTTGACGTGTGTGTGAGTTCTGATGAAGAACACTGGGTTCGTCTGTTAGTGTGTTGTGTAGATCTCTAATGTTCCTGCTCTACATGCACACACTCAATGGGTTTGTTCCTCTAAACTTCATGAAGTTACACATTCAAGTTGTTTGTAGTGCTTTCAGACTAAAGTCCCACCAAAGATCCCACAAAAATAAAACATCCGACCTTTGGGTTTGGTGGCTCAGGTTAACTGAAGCATTAAAGCGTTAGTTCACCCACTAATGTAAACACGCCCATGATTTACTCACCCATAACCATCCTAGGTGTGTATGACATTCTTCTTTCAGACGAACACAATCAGAGTTAAAGTTCTGCTACTCCAAGCTTTATAATGGCAGTGAATGGTTGATCTGTTTTTGAAGTCCATAAAGAGCATCTGTCCGTCATATAACTGCTCCACACGGCTCCAGGGTTAATAAAGGCCTTCTGAAGCCAATCGATGCGTTTGTGTAGGAAAAATATCCATATTAAATGCTTATTTGATTATGTTGATTATGATTATGATAATGCTTATTCCATATTTAATGTTTTAATATTTAATTAATTAGATGCACTTTTATGATGGATAGATGCTCTTTTATGATGGATAGATGCACTTTTATGATGGACAGATGTTCTTTTATGATGGACAGATGCTCTTTTATGATGGACAGATGCTCTTTTATGATGGATAGATGCTCTTTTATGATGGACAGATGTTCTTTTATGATGGATAGATGCTCTTTTATGATGGATAGATGCACTTTTATGATGGACAGATGTTCTTTTATGATGGACAGATGCTCTTTTATGATGGACAGATGCTCTTTTATGATGGATAGATGCTCTTTTATGATGGACAGATGCTCTTTTATGATGGACAGATGTTCTTTTATGATGGATAGATGCTCTTTTATGATGGACAGATGTTCTTTTATGATGGACAGATGCTCTTTTATGATGGACAGATGCTCTTTTATGATGGACAGATGCTCTTTTATGATGGACAGATGCTCTTTTATGATGGATAGATGCTCTTTTATGATGGACAGATGCTCTTTTATGATGGATAGATGCTCTTTTATGATGGACAGATGCTCTTTTATGATGGACAGATGCTCTTTTATGATGGACAGATGCTCTTTTATGATGGATAGATGCACTTTTATGATGGATAGATGCACTTTTATGATGGATAGATGCTCTTTTATGATGGATAGATGCTCTTTTATGATGGATAGATGCACTTTTATGATGGATAGATGCACTTTTATGATGGATAGATGCACTTTTATGATGATAGATGCACTTTTATGATGGATAGATGCTCTTTTATGATGGATAGATGCTCTTTTATGATGGATAGATGCTCTTTTATGATGGACAGATGTTCTTTTATGATGGATAGATGCTCTTTTATGATGGACAGATGTTCTTTTATGATGGACAGATGCTCTTTTATGATGGACAGATGTTCTTTTATGATGGACAGATGCTCTTTTATGATGGATAGATGCTCTTTTATGATGGACAGATGCTCTTTTATGATGGATAGATGCTCTTTTATGATGGACAGATGCACTTTTATGATGGATAGATGCTCTTTTATGATGGACAGATGCTCTTTTATGATGGATAGATGCTCTTTTATGATGGACAGATGCTCTTTTATGATGGATAGATGCACTTTTATGATGGATAGATGCTCTTTTATGATGGATAGATGCTCTTTTATGATGGATAGATGCACTTTTATGATGGATAGATGCACTTTTATGATGGATAGATGCACTTTTATGATGGATAGATGCTCTTTTATGATGGACAGATGCTCTTTTATGATGGATAGATGCTCTTTTATGATGGACAGATGCTCTTTTATGATGGATAGATGCTCTTTTATGATGGACAGATGCTCTTTTATGATGGATAGATGCACTTTTATGATGGATAGATGCACTTTTATGATGGATAGATGCACTTTTATGATGGATAGATGCTCTTTTATGATGGATAGATGCACTTTTATGATGGATAGATGCACTTTTATGATGGATAGATGCTCTTTTATGATGGATAGATGCACTTTTATGATGGATAGATGCACTTTTATGATGGATAGATGCACTTTTATGATGGATAGATGCTCTTTTATGATGGATAGATGCACTTTTATGATGGATAGATGCACTTTTATGATGGATAGATGCACTTTTATGATGGATAGATGCTCTTTTATGATGGATAGATGCTCTTTTATGATGGACAGATGCTCTTTTATGATGGATAGATGCTCTTTTATGATGGACAGATGCTCTTTTATGATGGATAGATGCTCTTTTATGATGGACAGATGCTCTTTTATGATGGATAGATGCTCTTTTATGATGGATAGATGCTCTTTTATGATGGATAGATGCACTTTTATGATGGACAGATGCTCTTTTATGATGGATAGATGCACTTTTATGATGGACAGATGCTCTTTTATGATGGATAGATGCTCTTTTATGATGGACAGATGTTCTTTTATGATGGATAGATGCTCTTTTATGATGGACAGATGTTCTTTTATGATGATAGATGCTCTTTTATGATGGACAGATGTTCTTTTATGATGGATAGATGCTCTTTTATGATGGACAGATGTTCTTTTATGATGGACAGATGCTCTTTTATGATGGACAGATGCTCTTTTATGATGGATAGATGCTCTTTTATGATGGACAGATGCTCTTTTATGATGGATAGATGCTCTTTTATGATGGACAGATGCTCTTTTATGATGGATAGATGCTCTTTTATGATGGATAGATGCACTTTTATGATGGATAGATGCTTTTTTATGATGGATAGATGCACTTTTATGATGGATAGATGCTCTTTTATGATGGATAGATGCACTTTTATGATGGATAGATGCACTTTTATGATGGACAGATGCTCTTTTATGATGGACAGATGTTCTTTTATGATGAATAGATGCACTTTTATGATGGATAGATGCTCTTTTATGATGGATAGATGCTCTTTTATGATGGATAGATGCACTTTTATGATGGACAGATGCTCTTTTATGATGGACAGATGCTCTTTTATGATGGACAGATGCTCTTTTATGATGGATAGATGCTCTTTTATGATGGACAGATGCTCTTTTATGATGGATAGATGCTCTTTTATGATGGATAGATGCTCTTTTATGATGGACAGATGTTCTTTTATGATGGATAGATGCTCTTTTATGATGGATAGATGCACTTTTATGATGATAGATGCTCTTTTATGATGGACAGATGTTCTTTTATGATGGATAGATGCTCTTTTATGATGGATACATGCTCTTTTATGATGGACAGATGTTCTTTTATGATGGATAGATGCACTTTTATGATGATAGATGCTCTTTTATGATGGACAGATGCTCTTTTATGATGGACAGATGCACTTTTATGATGGATAGATGCTCTTTTATGATGGATAGATGCTCTTTTATGATGGATAGATGCACTTTTATGATGGACAGATGCACTTTTATGATGGATAGATGCACTTTTATGATGGACAGATGCTCTTTTATGATGGACAGATGCACTTTTATGATGGATAGATGCTCTTTTATGATGGACAGATGCTCTTTTATGATGGATAGATGCACTTTTATGATGGATAGATGCTCTTTTATGATGGACAGATGCTCTTTTATGATGGATAGATGCACTTTTATGATGGACAGATGCACTTTTATGATGGATAGATGCTCTTTTATGATGGATAGATGCACTTTTATGATGGATAGATGCACTTTTATGATGGATAGATGCTCTTTTATGATGGACAGATGCTCTTTTATGATGGACAGATGCTCTTTTATGATGGACAGATGCACTTTTATGATGGATAGATGCTCTTTTATGATGGATAGATGCACTTTTATGATGGATAGATGCTCTTTTATGATGGACAGATGCTCTTTTATGATGGACAGATGCACTTTTATGATGGATAGATGCTCTTTTATGATGGATAGATGCTCTTTTATGATGGACAGATGCTCTTTTATGATGGACAGATGCACTTTTATGATGGATAGATGCACTTTTATGATGGATAGATGCTCTTTTATGATGGACAGATGCACTTTTATGATGGATAGATGCTCTTTTATGATGGATAGATGCTCTTTTATGATGGACAGATGCTCTTTTATGATGGACAGATGCACTTTTATGATGGATAGATGCTCTTTTATGATGGATAGATGCTCTTTTATGATGGACAGATGCTCTTTTATGATGGATAGATGCACTTTTATGATGGACAGATGCACTTTTATGATGGATAGATGCACTTTTATGATGGACAGATGCTCTTTTATGATGGACAGATGCACTTTTATGATGGATAGATGCTCTTTTATGATGGATAGATGCTCTTTTATGATGGACAGATGTTCTTTTATGATGGATAGATGCACTTTTATGATGGATAGATGCTCTTTTATGATGGACAGATGTTCTTTTATGATGGATAGATGCACTTTTATGATGGATAGATGCTCTTTTATGATGGATAGATGCTCTTTTATGATGGACAGATGTTCTTTTATGATGGATATATGCTCTTTTATGATGGATAGATGCACTTTTATGATGATAGATGCTCTTTTATGATGGACAGATGTTCTTTTATGATGGACAGATGCACTTTTATGATGGACAGATGCTCTTTTATGATGGACAGATGCACTTTTATGATGGATAGATGCTCTTTTATGATGGATAGATGCACTTTTATGATGGATAGATGCTCTTTTATGATGGACAGATGCTCTTTTATGATGGATAGATGCTCTTTTATGATGGATAGATGCTCTTTTATGATGGATAGATGCTCTTTTATGATGGATAGATGCACTTTTATGATGGATAGATGCTCTTTTATGATGGACAGATGCACTTTTATGATGATAGATGCTCTTTTATGATGGACAGATGTTCTTTTATGATGGACAGATGCTCTTTTATGATGGACAGATGCTCTTTTATGATGGACAGATGCACTTTTATGATGGACAGATGCTCTTTTATGATGGACAGATGCACTTTTATGATGGATAGATGCTCTTTTATGATGGATAGATGCACTTTTATGATGGATAGATGCTCTTTTATGATGGATAGATGCACTTTTATGATGATAGATGCTCTTTTATGATGGACAGATGTTCTTTTATGATGGACAGATGCTCTTTTATGATGGACAGATGCTCTTTTATGATGGATAGATGCTCTTTTATGATGGATAGATGCTCTTTTATGATGGACAGATGTTCTTTTATGATGGATAGATGCACTTTTATGATGATAGATGCTCTTTTATGATGGACAGATGTTCTTTTATGATGGATAGATGCTCTTTTATGATGGATAGATGCACTTTTATGATGGATAGATGCTCTTTTATGATGGACAGATGCTCTTTTATGATGGATAGATGCTCTTTTATGATGGATAGATGCTCTTTTATGATGGACAGATGCTCTTTTATGATGGATAGATGCACTTTTATAGTGGATAGATGCTCTTTTATGATGGACAGATGCTCTTTTATGATGGACAGATGCTCTTTTATGATGGATAGATGCACTTTTATAGTGGATAGATGCTCTTTTATGATGGACAGATGTTCTTTTATGATGGATAGATGCACTTTTATGATGGATAGATGCTCTTTTATGATGGATAGATGCACTTTTATGATGGATAGATGCTCTTTTATGATGGATAGATGCACTTTTATGATGGATAGATGCTCTTTTATAATGGACAGATGCTCTTTTATGATGGATAGATGCTCTTTTATGATGGATAGATGCTCTTTTATGATGGACAGATGTTCTTTTATGATGGATAGATGCACTTTTATGATGGACAGATGTTCTTTTATGATGGATAGATGCTCTTTTATGATGGACAGATGTTCTTTTATGATGGATAGATGCTCTTTTATGATGGATAGATGCACTTTTATGATGGATAGATGCTCTTTTATGATGGACAGATGCTCTTTTATGATGGATAGATGCTCTTTTATGATGGATAGATGCTCTTTTATGATGGACAGATGCTCTTTTATGATGGATAGATGCTCTTTTATGATGGACAGATGCTCTTTTATGATGGATAGATGCTCTTTTATGATGGACAGATGCTCTTTTATGATGGATAGATGCACTTTTATGATGGACAGATGCTCTTTTATGATGGATAGATGCTCTTTTATGATGGATAGATGCTCTTTTATGATGGATAGATGCTCTTTTATGATGGATAGATGCTCTTTTATGATGGACAGATGCTCTTTTATGATGGATAGATGCTCTTTTATGATGGATAGATGCTCTTTTATGATGGATAGATGCTCTTTTATGATGGATAGATGCACTTTTATGATGGATAGATGCTCTTTTATGATGGACAGATGCTCTTTTATGATGGATAGATGCACTTTTATGATGGATAGATGCTCTTTTATGATGGACAGATGTTCTTTTATGATGGATAGATGCACTTTTATGATGGATAGATGCTCTTTTATGATGGATAGATGCTCTTTTATGATGGATGGATGCACTTTTATGATGGACAGATGCTCTTTTATGATGGATAGATGCTCTTTTATGATGGATAGATGCTCTTTTATGATGGATAGATGCACTTTTATGATGGATAGATGCGCTTTTATGATGGATAGATGCACTTTTATGATGGATAGATGCACTTTTATGATGGATAGATGCACTTTTATGATGGACAGATGCTCTTTTATGATGGATAGATGCTCTTTTATGATGGACAGATGTTCTTTTATGATGGATAGATGCTCTTTTATGATGGATACATGCTCTTTTATGATGGACAGATGTTCTTTTATGATGGATAGATGCACTTTTATGATGATAGATGCTCTTTTATGATGGACAGATGCACTTTTGTGATGGATAGATGCTCTTTTATGATGGATAGATGCTCTTTTATGATGGACAGATGCACTTTTGTGATGGATAGATGCTCTTTTATGATGGATAGATGCTCTTTTATGATGGATAGATGCACTTTTATGATGGACAGATGCACTTTTATGATGGATAGATGCACTTTTATGATGGACAGATGCTCTTTTATGATGGACAGATGCACTTTTATGATGGATAGATGCACTTTTATGATGGATAGATGCTCTTTTATGATGGATAGATGCTCTTTTATGATGGACAGATGTTCTTTTATGATGGATAGATGCTCTTTTATGATGGATAGATGCTCTTTTATGATGGATAGATGCTCTTTTATGATGGATAGATGCTCTTTTATGATGGATAGATGCACTTTTATGATGGATAGATGCTCTTTTATGATGGACAGATGTTCTTTTATGATGGACAGATGTTCTTTTATGATGGACAGATGCTCTTTTATGATGGACAGATGCTCTTTTATGATGGACAGATGCTCTTTTATGATGGACAGATGTTCTTTTATGATGGACAGATGTTCTTTTATGATGGATAGATGCTCTTTTATGATGGATAGATGCTCTTTTATGATGGATAGATGCTCTTTTATGATGGATAGATGCACTTTTATGATGGATAGATGCTCTTTTATGATGGACAGATGTTCTTTTATGATGGACAGATGCACTTTTATGATGGATAGATGCTCTTTTATGATGGATAGATGCTCTTTTATGATGGACAGATGTTCTTTTATGATGGATATATGCTCTTTTATGATGGATAGATGCACTTTTATGATGATAGATGCTCTTTTATGATGGACAGATGTTCTTTTATGATGGACAGATGCACTTTTATGATGGACAGATGCTCTTTTATGATGGACAGATGCACTTTTATGATGGATAGATGCTCTTTTATGATGGATAGATGCTCTTTTATGATGGATAGATGCACTTTTATGATGGATAGATGCTCTTTTATGATGGACAGATGCTCTTTTATGATGGATAGATGCTCTTTTATGATGGATAGATGCACTTTTATGATGGATAGATGCTCTTTTATGATGGATAGATGCTCTTTTATGATGGATAGATGCACTTTTATGATGGATAGATGCTCTTTTATGATGGATAGATGCACTTTTATGATGGATAGATGCTCTTTTATGATGGATAGATGCTCTTTTATGATGGACAGATGCTCTTTTATGATGGACAGATGCTCTTTTATGATGGATAGATGCTCTTTTATGATGGATAGATGCTCTTTTATGATGGACAGATGTTCTTTTATGATGGATAGATGCACTTTTATGATGATAGATGCTCTTTTATGATGGACAGATGTTCTTTTATGATGGACAGATGCACTTTTATGATGGACAGATGCTCTTTTATGATGGACAGATGCACTTTTATGATGGATAGATGCTCTTTTATGATGGATAGATGCACTTTTATGATGGATAGATGCTCTTTTATGATGGACAGATGCACTTTTATGATGGATAGATGCTCTTTTATGATGGACAGATGCTCTTTTATGATGGACAGATGCACTTTTATGATGGATAGATGCTCTTTTATGATGGATAGATGCTCTTTTATGATGGATAGATGCACTTTTATGATGGATAGATGCACTTTTATGATGGATAGATGCTCTTTTATGATGGATAGATGCACTTTTATGATGGATAGATGCTCTTTTATGATGGACAGATGCTCTTTTATGATGGATAGATGCTCTTTTATGATGGATAGATGCTCTTTTATGATGGACAGATGTTCTTTTATGATGGATAGATGCACTTTTATGATGATAGATGCTCTTTTATGATGGACAGATGTTCTTTTATGATGGATAGATGCTCTTTTATGATGGACAGATGTTCTTTTATGATGGATAGATGCTCTTTTATGATGGATAGATGCACTTTTATGATGGATAGATGCTCTTTTATGATGGACAGATGCTCTTTTATGATGGATAGATGCACTTTTATGATGGATAGATGCTCTTTTATGATGGACAGATGCTCTTTTATGATGGATGGATAGATGCACTTTTATAGTGGATAGATGCTCTTTTATGATGGATAGATGCACTTTTATGATGGATAGATGCACTTTTATAGTGGATAGATGCTCTTTTATGATGGATAGATGCACTTTTATGATGGATAGATGCACTTTTATGATGGATAGATGCTCTTTTATGATGGATAGATGCACTTTTATGATGGATAGATGCTCTTTTATAATGGACAGATGCTCTTTTATGATGGATAGATGCTCTTTTATGATGGATAGATGCTCTTTTATGATGGACAGATGTTCTTTTATGATGGATAGATGCACTTTTATGCTGATAGATGCTCTTTTATGATGGACAGATGTTCTTTTATGATGGATAGATGCTCTTTTATGATGGACAGATGTTCTTTTATGATGGATAGATGCTCTTTTATGATGGATAGATGCACTTTTATGATGGATAGATGCTCTTTTATGATGGACAGATGCTCTTTTATGATGGATAGATGCTCTTTTATGATGGATAGATGCACTTTTATGATGGATAGATGCTCTTTTATGATGGACAGATGCTCTTTTATGATGGATAGATGCACTTTTATGATGGATAGATGCTCTTTTATGATGGACAGATGCTCTTTTATGATGGATAGATGCTCTTTTATGATGGATGGATGCACTTTTATGATGGACAGATGCTCTTTTATGATGGATAGATGCTCTTTTATGATGGATAGATGCTCTTTTATGATGGATGGATGCACTTTTATGATGGACAGATGCTCTTTTATGATGGATAGATGCTCTTTTATGATGGATAGATGCTCTTTTATGATGGATAGATGCACTTTTATGATGGATAGATGCGCTTTTATGATGGATAGATGCACTTTTATGATGGATAGATGCACTTTTATGATGGACAGATGCTCTTTTATGATGGATAGATGCACTTTTATGATGGATAGATGCTCTTTTATGATGGATAGATGCTCTTTTATGATGGATAGATGCTCTTTTATGATGGACAGATGTTCTTTTATGATGGATAGATGCTCTTTTATGATGGATAGATGCACTTTTATGATGATAGATGCTCTTTTATGATGGACAGATGTTCTTTTATGATGGATAGATGCTCTTTTATGATGGATAGATGCACTTTTATGATGGATAGATGCACTTTTATGATGGATAGATGCTCTTTTATGATGGATAGATGCTCTTTTATGATGGATAGATGCACTTTTATGATGGATAGATGCTCTTTTAAGATGGATAGATGCACTTTTATGATGGATAGATGCTCTTTTATGATGGATATATGCTCTTTTATGATGGATAGATGCTCTTTTATGATGGATATATGCTCTTTTATGATGGATAGATGCTCTTTTATGATGGATAGATGCTCTTTTATGATGGATAGATGCTCTTTTATGATGGATAGATGCTCTTTTATGATGGATGGATGCTCTTTTATGATGGATAGATGCTCTTTTATGATGGATAGACGCTCTTTTATGATGGACAGATGCTCTTTTATGATGGATAGATGCACTTTTATGATGGATAGACGCTCTTTTATGATGGACAGATGCTCTTTTATGATGGATAGATGCACTTTTATGATGGATAGATGCACTTTTATGATGGATAGATGCAGTTTTATGATGGATAGATGCTCTGATTGTATTCGTCTGAAAGAAGAATGTCATACACACCTAGGATGACTTGAGGGTGAGTAAATCATGGGCTAATTTTCATTTTTGGGTGAACTAACGCTTTACAATCTTTAACCTATGAAAAGATAAACTATTCAGAACAATCACAATGTCTCTGCCAACCAGTGTTTTCAACGCTTAGCATCCAATAAATGACAAACATTCCCCAAAATACTCCAAACACAGAAGGTTAAAGAGTCACGCGAGTAACTCACTGAATCAGAGTCAAAAAGGCAAATGATAGTTTTGTTCTTCTGTTTTGGTTTTAGTGCATGAAGTTTCGCTCCAGATGCGAGTGACATTTCCATCTAAACAACTTTCCCATTCTCTCTTGCCTGGAAAGAAAAAGAGAATCAATTTAAAATCAATGCAAATAGTTCATTGTGAAAAAGCCAGAAATGGAGTGAAGTGCTGCATTTAAACACTTTAAAACTGATGTAACCGTGCTCTTTACTTCATAGGTTGAATATGTGGCCTGGTTACATATATAGTGCTGCTTTCTAGGGTATTTCGGAAGCACTTCAGCTCGATAATGGAGTTTCAGTGGGCCGCTTAATCCTGAGGTGGGACACTTCAAATCTGCAAGTCAAATGAGAAAGTGCAGCCACTGATTGATGCTTTAATGCAGCACACTCACCATATCAGTGCTGGTGCTGTGGTCGGGAAGAGCATCGCCCGGATCCAGATTCAGGACAGACAGACTCGAGTCCATCAGTTCTTCTGCAAGAGAGAGAGAAAACACACACACACACACACATGTAGTGTTTTCATCTTTTATGGGGACTTTCCATAGGCGTAATGGTTTTTATACCGTACATACCGTATATTCTATCCCCCTACACTGCCCCTAAACCTAACCCTCACAGGAGACATTCTGCAATTTTACATTTTCAAAAAACATCACTTAGTCTGATTTATAAGATGTTTTCCTCATGGGGACCTAAAAATGTCCCCACAAGGATGAGGATTTCGGATATTGCTATCTTTGTGGGGACATTTTGTCCCCATAACGTGATGATTACCAGTCCACACACACACACACACACACACACACACACACACACACACACACACACACACACACACACACACACACACACACACACACACACACACACACACACACACACACACACACACACACACACACACACACACACACACACACACACACACACACACACACACACACACGAGCTCAGAGAAAACACAATGATGCACAACCCCGCAAACACCTGCTGAGCAGCACAATCATTTGAGTTTATAATAGAGTGCATTAGTGTCCGCCCACTTTTTCAGCAGCGTTGGATCCAGAAGAATTGTTTCCCATTCATTTTTCCCATAGGGATCGTCATAAGTGACAATCAAAATTGGCCCTAATATAGGAACAAGGCCCTAGTAAAACCCTAATTAACTGGTTCAGGTGCGTTTAATTGGGGGTTGGAGCTAAACTCTGCAGGACAGTGGCCCTCCAGGACCGAGTTTGGAGACCCCTGCCTTAGAGTCTTGGGTTATTACAGTCTTGGGTGGGTAGGCTAGTTAGAGGTTAGAGTCTTGGGTTATTACAGTCTTGGGTGGGTAAACTAGTTAGAGGTTAGAGTCTTGGGTTATTACAGTCTTGGGTGGTTAGGCTAGTTAGAGGTTAGAGTCTTGGGTTATTACAGTCTTGGGTGGTTAGGCTAGTTAGAGGTTAGAGTCTTGGGTTAGTTACAGTCTTGGGTGGTTAGGCTAGTTAGAGGTTAGAGTCTTGGGTTATTACAGTCTTGGGTGGTTAGGCTAGTTAGAGGTTAGAGTCTTGGGTTATTACAGTCTTGGGTGGTTAGGCTAGTTAGAGGTTAGAATCTTGGGTTAGTTACAGTCTTGGGTGGGTAGGCTAGTTAGAGGTTAGAGTCTTGGGTTATTACAGTCTTGGTGGGTAAACTAGTTAGAGGTTAGAGTCTTAGGTTAGTTACAGTCTTGGGTGGTTAGGCTAGTTAGAGGTTAGAATCTTGGGTTATTACAGTCTTGGTGGGTAAACTAGTTAGAGGTTAGAGTCTTGGGTTAGTTACAGTCTTGGGTGGGTAGACTAGTTAGAGGTTAGAGTCTTGGGTTAGTTACAGTCTTGGGTGGGTAGGCTAGTTAGAGGTTAGAGTCTTGGGTTAATACAGTCTTGGTGGGTAAACTAGTTAGAGGTTAGAGTCTTGGGTTAGTTACAGTCTTGGGTGGGTAGACTAGTTAGAGGTTAGAGTCTTGGGTTAGTTACAGTCTTGGGTGGGTAGGCTAGTTAGAGTCTTAGATTAGTTACAGTCTTGGGTGGTTAGGCTAGTTAGAGGTTAGAGTCTTAGGTTAGTTACAGTCTTGGGTGGTAAGGCTAGTTAGAGGTTAGAGTCTTGGGTTATTACAGTCTTGGTGGGTAAACTAGTTAGAGGTTAGAATCTTAGGTTAGTTACAGTCTTGGGTGGTTAGGCTAGTTAGAGGTTAGAGTCTTGGGTTATTACAGTCTTGGTGGGTAAACTAGTTAGAGGTTAGAGTCTTGGGTTAGTTACAGTCTTGGGTGGTTAGGCTAGTTAGAGGTTAGAGTCTTAGGTTAGTTACAGTCTTGGGTGGTTAGGCTAGTTAGAGGTTAGAGTCTTGGGTTATTACAGTCTTGGGTGGTTAGGCTAGTTAGAGGTTAGAGTCTTAGGTTAGTTACAGTCTTGGGTGGTTAGGCTAGTTAGAGGTTAGAGTCTTGGGTTATTACACTCTTGGTGGGTAAACTAGTTAGAGGTTAGAGTCTTGGGTTATTACAGTCTTGGGTGGTTAGGCTAGTTAGAGGTTAGAGTCTTGGGTTATTACAGTCTTGGTGGGTAAACTAGTTAGAGGTTAGAGTCTTGGGTTAGTTACAGTCTTGGGTGGTTAGGCTAGTTAGAGGTTAGAGTCTTAGGTTAGTTACAGTCTTGGGTGGTTAGGCTAGTTAGAGGTTAGAGTCTTGGGTTATTACAGTCTTGGGTGGTTAGGCTAGTTAGAGGTTAGAGTCTTAGGTTAGTTACAGTCTTGGGTGGTTAGGCTAGTTAGAGGTTAGAGTCTTGGGTTATTACACTCTTGGTGGGTAAACTAGTTAGAGGTTAGAGTCTTGGGTTATTACAGTCTTGGGTGGTTAGGCTAGTTAGAGGTTAGAGTCTTGGGTTAGTTACAGTCTTGGGTGGTTAGGCTAGTTAGAGGTTAGAGTCTTAGGTTAGTTACAGTCTTGGGTGGTTAGGCTAGTTAGAGGTTAGAGTCTTGGGTTATTACACTCTTGGTGGGTAAACTAGTTAGAGGTTAGAGTCTTGGGTTATTACAGTCTTGGGTGGGTAGGCTAGTTAGAGGTTAGAGTCTTAGGTTAGTTACAGTCTTGGGTGGTTAGGCTAGTTAGAGGTTAGAGTCTTGGGTTATTACACTCTTGGTGGGTAAACTAGTTAGAGGTTAGAGTCTTGGGTTATTACAGTCTTGGTGGGTAAACTAGTTAGAGGTTAGAGTCTTGGGTTAGTTACAGTCTTGGGTGGTTAGGCTAGTTAGAGGTTAGAGTCTTAGGTTAGTTACAGTCTTGGGTGGTTAGGCTAGTTAGAGGTTAGAGTCTTGGGTTATTACAGTCTTGGGTGGTTAGGCTAGTTAGAGGTTAGAGTCTTAGGTTAGTTACAGTCTTGGGTGGTTAGGCTAGTTAGAGGTTAGAGTCTTGGGTTATTCCACTCTTGGTGGGTAAACTAGTTAGAGGTTAGAGTCTTGGGTTATTACAGTCTTGGGTGGTTAGGCTAGTTAGAGGTTAGAGTCTTGGGTTAGTTACAGTCTTGGGTGGTTAGGCTAGTTAGAGGTTAGAGTCTTAGGTTAGTTACAGTCTTGGGTGGTTAGGCTAGTTAGAGGTTAGAGTCTTGGGTTATTACACTCTTGGTGGGTAAACTAGTTAGAGGTTAGAGTCTTGGGTTATTACAGTCTTGGGTGGTTAGGCTAGTTAGAGGTTAGAGTCTTGGGTTATTACAGTCTTGGGTGGTTAGGCTAGTTAGAGGTTAGAGTCTTAGGTTAGTTACAGTCTTGGGTGGTTAGGCTAGTTAGAGGTTAGAGTCTTGGGTTATTACACTCTTGGTGGGTAAACTAGTTAGAGGTTAGAGTCTTGGGTTATTACAGTCTTGGGTGGTTAGGCTAGTTAGAGGTTAGAGTCTTGGGTTAGTTACAGTCTTGGGTGGTTAGGCTAGTTAGAGGTTAGAGTCTTAGGTTAGTTACAGTCTTGGGTGGTGAGGCTAGTTAGAGGTTAGAGTCTTGGGTTATTACACTCTTGGTGGGTAAACTAGTTAGAGGTTAGAGTCTTGGGTTATTACAGTCTTGGGTGGTTAGACTAGTTAGAGGTTAGAGTCTTGGATTAGTTACAGTCTTGGGTGGGTAGACTAGTTTGAGGTTAGAGTCTTGGATTAGTTACAGTCTTGGGTGGGTAGACTAGTTTGAGGTTAAAGTCTTGGGTTAGTTACAGTCTTGGGCTGGAAAACTTGCATGGTAATTTGTTATGCGTGTTCTGTTAATATACTTTTGTATTGTTATTATATTTGAGTTGTATTTGGTTTCAGTAGTGACGCAACATATGCTATGATATGTTTTCGAAAATCAGCTCAAAATATCAAACATGTTATGATATCCTCCGACAGGATAGAATCTTAGTCTTGAAGCTAAAAAAACACCTCATACACTACTCGATTTTCTGTTAAACCTCCAACTGTCCAAAATCTGAATACTGGCACATACTTTTGGCAACTATTTTCATCTCATCTAGTCTGTAAATCGGGGCAAAAATCTGAGCAAAAGTCATGTAGTGTATTCCAGCCTTTAGTTAGTGCTGGAGCTAGTTTCACACAGCCAATGTTCTCGTACCATTTCCTCTAGAAGAGCAGCTCTTGCTGTGTTCAACAGGTTGGTTCTCGCCCGGTTCTGCTGATATACAGACATCTGCTGGTATAGGGCACGCTGTTTCAATTGCACTTCCTTCAGTGACTGGATTCAGTTCTGTGAGTTTCTCCAGGCGGTTTTCCTGCTCTGGAGATGGAGGTTTTATCTCTTTCTGGATACATTCATTGTCGTCTTGTGCCAGTGTTTGCTTGTCTTCTTCTACAGGGCCGTTTGGGATCAGTGAGGCCGATTGCAGTGCGCTGGTCTCGCTTTCTGACTTGATCTTGTCATGGTTCTCAGAAAAGCGGACCTTTTTCTCAGTGGCCCTCAGAGAAAGCGGCTCCGAATGAGGAATTTCCGTGGACACGCGACCATTCTGGTCCGCCGTCCCATTGGAGGTTGTTTTCATTGACTCTTCAGATGCACATGGCTTTGTGTTTTCTGTGTCAGTCTCTGGATTGACGCTCTCAGCAGCACAAAGAGCGTCAAGTTCCTCTAAAAACTCCTGCAGACTGCTGTCTGGATAAACCTAGTAGAAATTAACCAACAAGTACATGTATTAAAAAAAGACTATGAAATACTAAAATCTCTTTAACCTCGAAATTGACAGTTTTTGAGTGAATTTCAAGAAAATGAATAGACCGATAATCGGTTTTACCGATATTTAAGCAATTTTCCATAATTGGATATCGGTTTTGTAACATGCGATCCACCGATAAATGGCGTCATCTTGTGGGTATTTGGAGTATTGTACACTAGACCAACCATTAGAGTTATCATAAATATCGGTTCTGCATATCGGTTATTAGGCACATAAACATGCAAATAATGTCCAGAATTCACCCCCAAAAATCTAAATAATAAAAAGATATCAAACTTATTTTTAGGGCTATTAATATATATTTCATTGTGAAATTATTTTCATAAAAATAACGCACATTTTTTATCCCATAATGCTCATTACGGTGGCAATAATAATAATAATTATAACAATAAAAAAAAATCACCTGCAAATGCTCCTCCTGCTCTTTAGCATCCCACCTGAGAGCAAAATGAAGAAATGTTTTACAATCTTAATTATGAGTTCAAAGTCCAACTCTTTGTTATCATACAGTAAATGGATATTAATTTACTCAGTAAAAAAAGAATCAAAGATATTGTGATATTACTTAAGATAAAGATATTATTATATCTTAGTGCCATTGTGTTCTTTGAAGTACCTACCATAAAAAGTGTTGTGCATGTCTGTAAAGTTTTCATTAATATAAGTGACAGTATATGTAACAAAATATAATGCCCCAAAAAACATGGTATTACTTTCAGCTCTTTAATAAAAAATACATTAATAAACAACATATAATAATATCGGTAACCCTTAAGATTGCATTTGTAAAAGGATCTAGCAATGAACAATACTTCTAAAGAATGTACTCATCTTAGTTAATGTTCATTTCATTATTAAAATCAAAAGTTGTTTATGTTAATATTTAAATGTACCTGAGCTGACATGAACTACAAATGAGCAGTTGTATTTTTATTAACTAACGATAACAAAGATTGATAAATACCTTAATAATGTTGTATTTGTGTACCTTAAACAAGTGTTAACATAATAGATTTATCTTCTATGATGGCATTACAATATCTTTGATTACAAAGATTTGTTTGGGCTTTTTGTTCTGTGTTTAATGGGCATTTACTGTATGATAACAAGGAACTGCTTTGAACATAATGAGATTTTAAAAGATGAATTCTATCATTATAAATCGTCCGGTCATGTGATCGGATGAGTTTGTGGTTGAACATTAATGCTGAGCGGGAGTGGAAATGCTCATAACCATAAATTCATCTGAGCATTTCCCATCATCCTTTGAGTCTGGGTTAATGGATTTGAGGTGAAATGTGACAGGATGTTACTGTAAACGGTTCAGCACATCATCAATTCAGTATGTGGTCAGTTTACCTCCTCGCTCGGCCCGTCAGACGGTCTTTACCCTTCGCTTTACTCCCCACTACTGGGACACTTTTCCCCTTCCTGTCTGACGCTTGGTGTCGACCTAGAAAATCCAAAACAAACCGTTACACAATGTAGAATGTGATGTCATCTACTTGACTACCAGTTTATGATCTTAATTCTGCTCATACTAAGGCTAGAGTCATAGCCACAACACATAATGGAGGTAATGGAATACATTTTTATAATATTTTTCCAATTAAAATTGAGCTTGACTTTTATTGCAGGGTGTTGAACGGTCTATTAAAGAGAATATAAAAGAATTGAATTAATATAATATATATATAAGAAAAAACATGTAATTCAATACATTTTATATATTTTTTCCAAAGAAAATTGAGCTTGCATTTTATTGCAGTGTGTTGAACTGTCTATTAAAGAGAATAACATAATATAATATTATAAAATATAATATAATATAAAGAAAATCAGTGCCACAACACATAATGAAGATCATTTAATATCTTTATGAATGGAGGTAATTTAATACATTTTTATCATATTTTTCCAATAAAAATGTTGCTTGAATTTTATTGTAGTGTGTTGAACTGTCTATTAAAGAGAATATAAAAAAATATGATATAATATTTAAAAAAACATCAGTGCCACAACACATAATAGAGGTATAATTCAATACATTTTTATAATATTTTTCCAATAAAAAAAATTAAGCTTGAATTTTATTGCTGTATGTTGAACTGTCTATTAAAGAGAATATAAAATAATTGAATTGATATAATATAATATATATATTAGAAAAAACATGTAATTCAATAAATTTTATATATTTTTTCCAAAGAAAATTGAGCTTGAATTTTATTGCAGTGTGTTGAACTGTCTATTAAAGAGAATATAACATAATTTATATAATATTATAAAATATAATATAATATAAAAAAAAAAATCAGTGCCACAACACATAATGAAGATAATTTAATATCTTTATGAATGGAGGTAATTTAATACATTTTTATCATATTTTTCCAGTAAAAATGTTGCTTGAATTTTATTGTAGTGTGTTGAACTGTCTATTAAAGAGAATATAAAATAATTTAATTAATATAATATAATATTTAAAAAAACATCAGTGCCACAACACATAATAGAGGTATAATTCAATAAATTTGTATAATATTTTTCCAATAAAAAAAATTAAGCTTGAATTTTATTGCTGTGTGTTGAACTGTTTATTAAAGAGAACATAATTTAATATTATATAAAAAATCAATAGAATATTATTTTAGTAAATATACACGACTCATGCTACTTATGCAGTACTTGGAAATAAATTAAAAACGGAAAAAACGAATTATGAATAAATAAAATGTATGAATTATATTTATGACTGCACAGAAATGTATTCATACTTTGTTTTTCCATGTTTCATTTCTAATATCTATTCACAATTGTAGTAAAGCTCATAATCAAAAATGATGTGTAATCAACTGAATTCATAAAAGTTTAACAATTAAATAATTTATTAAAATTTTAACAATAATATTGCCCTATGTAACGTTTGTTCCAGAATTTTTTTTATAAGGCGTCTAATGAAAATTGATCTTTAATTTTACTGCAGTCTATTAAAGAGAATATAATATAATAGGAAAAATCAATAGTATATTATATTAGTAAACACATACACGATATGTTCTAGAAAACTTACATGGAAAGAAATTAAACGTGGAAAAACTAATTCTGAATAAATAAAATTGATGAATTATATTTATGATTGCATAAACTTGTTTAATTCATACTTTGCTTTACCATGTTTAATTTCTAATATCTATTCCAAATTGTAATAAAATCTATTTTTATCCCATTTTAATTTTCCTGGATTTCATTTGAATGATATAATTACATTTTAATAATCAAAACGGATGTGTAATCAACTGATTTCATAAAAGTTTAATAACAATAATATTGCCCTGCGTAGCGTTTGTTCCAGAATTTTTTTTTTACAAAGCGTCTAATGAAAGTGTATCTCTCATTTTATTGCAGTGTTGAATGTGATCTGTCATAAGTGCATTTTATGAGAATTATAAAAAATATAATTAGTACATTATACACATGACACATGCTAGAAAATGTATGTGGAAAGAAATTAAAGACGGAATGTGAATAAATATACTGTCTGAAATATAATGATTGTATTTGCTATTGTACAAAAAGGACTTTGAACGTTATTTATTCATAATTTGTTTTTCCATGTTTGATTTCAAATATCTATTCACAATTGTAAAAACGCTATGGGCATCCCAATGTTAAATATACTGCTACTAGAGCGTAGTTTGTCTTATTTTGATCAGACGTGGTCAAATCCACAAATCATATATATATATATATATATATATATATATATATATATATATATATATATAATTCCAAATATATCATTCAACTCAATTTCTAGGTCAAGAGTTTGAGGTTTCACCTCTGGATTCTCCCGATCTCAGATTTCCTCTTCTGCCGTTCTGACCTCCTATAAATCAAATATAATTAACCCAGAAAATACAGTAAGTACACACTACATATGGTCCACACAGACGACACAATCTTCAACAGAAAATAATAACTCCTTGATTAGTACACTATATTGCCAAAAGAATTGGGACACTTTGGGTGCCAGATCATTGTGTTCAGGTGTTCAATCACTTCATGGCCACAGGTGTATAAATCAAGCTCTAGGCCTGCAGACGCTTTTACACACATTTGTGTTGAAATGGGTCTCTCTCAGGAGAGAGAGTCCATTCGGGACATTTCCTCACTACTAAATATTCCACGCTCAACTGTTGGTGGTGTTATAACAAAGTAGAAGCGATTGGAATGGGTTTCTATGGCCGAGCTGCTCATCCAAGCCTTACATCAAGTGCAATGCAAAGCGTGGGATGCAGTGGGGTAAAGTGCGCCGCCACTGGACTCTAGAGCAGTGAGACGTGTTCTCTGGAGTGACCAATCACTTCGTCTAAGAATCTGATGGACTATTCTGGGGGACTTGCATTGTGCCAAGTGTAAAGTTTGGTGGAGGGGGGATTATGGTGTGGGGTTGTTTTTCAGGGGTTGGGCTTGGCCCCTTAGTTCCAGTGAAAGGAACTCCCAAGACATTTTGGACAATTTCATGCTCTCAACTTTGTGGGAACAGTTTGGCCCCTTCCTGTCCCAGCATGACTGACCAGTGCACAAAGCGTCGCTCCATAAAGACATGGATGAGCGAGTTTGGTGTGGAGGAACTTGAGTCCTGACCTCAACCCGATTTGGGATGAATTAGAGCGGAGACTGAGAGCCAGGCCTTCTCGTCCAACATCAGTGCCTGACCTCACAAATGCGCTTCTAGAAATTCCCATAAACACACTCCTAAACCTTGTGGATGTAAAGGCAGGCGTCCCAAAACTTTTGGCAATATAGTGTATTTCGATCTCAGCTGTAAATGAAAACATTCACCTCTGATTGGTGTTCCTCCATGTTCCTTTTCAGAAAACCTACAAATAAAACATAATGGAAACACACACACACACACACGGCAACTAAACATCAACACAAAATAAAAACTCACAATACCAACAATAAACCACGCAGATCGAGCTCAATCTACAGGTTCATGTGTTAGTCAGCGTACAGAAGCATGAATGTGAGTTTTAGTGCTGCCACTGACTGCTTTATGCTGGTTATTAGTGCAGATTTAGATTTCCAGCCACCAGATGGATCTTTATGATGAAGCTGGACAATACTAGTGTCTGGGTTTCTTCAGAGGCCTCTTTTTACGATCATTTCTTTCTTGATTTTGGAGTTAAATATGATCTGGACACTTCTTCATGAGATTTACCCAATACAGGGATGGACAAAATGTTGTGACACGAGCTCTTGTGCTGGACGTTCACTGGTCAAGTGTTTTACCTCCCACTGAACAGTCT